>NW_006203499.1:148871-153982 GCF_000334495.1 Tupaia belangeri chinensis
GTGGCAGAAAATTGGCTTACACCAATAGATTGGCAAACATTGGCCTGTGCTGCACTCTCTGGAGGGGATTACTTACTTTGGAAACCAAAAAATGTGGAAAATTGTAGGGAGATCATACGCCATAATGCCCAGGCCAGCAATGACTGGATAGCAGATATGCTATTGGGAAAAGGCAATTATATAACTAGTGACAATCAAATGCAATATGATTCAGGGCTATTTGTTCAAATTAATACGGCAGCCATGAGAGCTTGGAAAAAACTTCCTACTAAGGGAGATTTAAGTACTTCCCTTACAACAGTAAAACAAGGTCCTGACGAACATTTTTATGAGTTTGTTCATTGGTTAATTACTGCAACAGGGAAAATACTTGGCAGTGCTGATGCAGGTACCAATTTTGTTAAACAATTGACTTATAAAAATGCTAATGCTGCTTGTCAAGCAGCAACCAGGCCATATAGAAAAAAGACAGATTTATCAGGATGTATTCGCCTATGTTCTGATTTTGGGTCAGCATACCAACATGGATTGGCTCTGGCCGCTGCTCTTAAAGGATATACTGTTCGCCAATTTCTTAACCATAATAATGGAGGCAATTGCTTCAATTGTGGTCGGCCTGGACATATGGCAAAGATCCTGATACAATCATCCAGCCATATACTAAGGACCAAGTTAATTGGCTATTCCAACAAACAGATTTCTGGCCAATTGCATGTGCTTCCTTTACTGGAAATATTGATAACCATTTTCCTCCAGATAAATTTTTGTGCTCATCTTTCCTTGGAAAATACTCTTCAAAAGCTAAAAAAAGGGAGAGCTCTTACAGACTAAGGGCTCGCCAAAAAATCTTCTAGCACATGCTCTTTTTGTCCTAAATTTCCTGTCTCTTGATAAAGATGGAGACTCAGCCGCTAAGTGCTTCTGGCATTCAACTACCAAAACAAAATTTGCCTCAGTTTTGTGGAAAGACCCTCTGGACAATACATGGAATGGTCCAGACCCTGTCCTCATTTGGTGCAGAGGGTCTGTCTGCATCTATTCTCAAAAAATGGATGCTGAGGGACCAGCAGTTAGTGTAATGGCTATGTTGCTGGGCTCCCATGTAGTCGACCATGGTTCACGTCCTGGACCCGGTGGCTTAAAACTCACGCCAGGCGTGTGTGCGTGTATGCCCAAGATCCTGGAAGGAGAATGAAGAAGGGATTGCGGCATGACCATCCCCCCTGGGGGGTGATTTCTTGCTTTCTGTCTCTCTGTCTCTCTCTGTCTGTCTGGCGAGCGCACGCGCCCTATAGCAAAAACCTCTAAAAAATAAAAAGAAGAAAAAAGAAAAAATGGATGCTGCTCATTGGTTACCACAAAGATTAATCAAACAGATTGATGCTAACAAGCCATCCAGAGATGATGAAAGCCCTGAGATATCTCTCTCTCCTTCCACAGATCAACAAAATGAAGATCCTTCTTAAATACCTTATCCTGGTTTGCTTCTTTGACACTACCGCTGCTGGTTTTGATCCTGGTGCTGCTCCTCCTGACAGAACAGGGTGGGGTCTCTGTCTTGCTTTACAGGAACGCTGCTGCTTTTATGTCAACAAGTCCAGCATCATTCATGACAGTCCCTTACGGTCTGCATGGAATGGACTCTTCCCCTTTTTCCTCCCCATACTTGGTCTGATTCTGAGTTTACTGTCTGTTTGCTCTTTGAGGCCTGTTCTCTTTAATAAGCTCATGGCTTTCCTTAAATGCCAAATTGGTGACTCCATAAAAGTGCAGCCTATCCAAGTCCACTACCACAACCTGGAGATAGAGTATCGTGGAGCCTAGACATGGCTCCAGCCTGAGGTGCTGAATCAGTTAGCCAAAGACGGGTAAGAGAGTCTGAGCCTAACAGCTGTATAGTCCCTCCATCTAAGACAGGAAACCCATCATTTGCAATGGGATTCTCCAATGACGGGTAAGGATGGACGTGGGGCTCTAAAAATGACTCCAACCTAAAACAGGCATGATTCCCCCAGGTGTTTCTCCTCTCTTTGAAAAAATAAAAAAGGGGGACATGTGGCGAGCACTGCATACAGAAGCCATCTCGAGCTATCCGCCATCTTGGAAACCATTAGGCTTCACTTCCTCACTGAGCAAATCGTTTCTCAGAAATCATGTGACCAACTGTTCTCCCTGGAAGTGGTTGGGTTTCTAGGCAACGGGAGAGATCCACCCACATCAATGATTGGTTCATGCTGTTCTATCTCATCTGCATTTCGTGCAACCAATTGGTTCCCACCAGCTGTATATAATTGGCCATTTCTCCTCAATAAATGGAAGTAGACAGAAGAAGACGACTTGATCAACACCTCGTAGTGTGTGTGCGTGTTTTTTGTCCCATCTCTCACTCCCTCCCCCAAGGAACCTTCTCTACTGTCCCATGGGCTGGGACAGTCCTTCCTTATACACACCACATCTGGCAATCACACCCATCTCTTGTATTTGTACAACCTTTGGTTAATCAGTTTCAGTCATAGAGTGCAGACACTCAGTATATATTAAGCGGGGACACACAATGTCTCTCCTTCATAGCCTGGCTTGCTTCACTCAGCAGTAACTCTTCAGTTTCCCCAGTGGATCCATCCTAGAAAACCACAGTACAATATCATTCCAGGTTACTAGTATGGGTGAGTTAAAAACACACAACAGTTCCACCAACACAAGGATGGCCAGCTCCACCCTATCCAATCCTTCACCTTTAGGTGAAGGAGGAGAGTTTGAAGAAAGACATTAAGGAGAAAAATAGAGGTAAGGCATTTATGAGACAAAGAAATGGGTTATTATCTGTTGAAGATAATATGTATAGTAGTCTCAATTGGACTGGTGAGAAATGTGTATGTGTTGAAATATTCACCTTGTAAGCTAAGTGACAATTGTGAATGCATGTATAAAAGAAATTGAAATTTAAAATAGATTTAATTAAAAAGAAAAAAATGGGCAATTCAGAGTGAGCAGCTCAGGGGGTGGTAAAGCCTCTGGAATGGCCCACAGAAGCTAGAGTCCCAGACCAGGCAGTTTTCTTTCTCACTCTCCCTCTCTCTGTTTCTCTGTCTCTGGTTAAATTGAAGAATAACAATAAATAAGATTAAATAAATATATTTAATGGGAAAAGAACTGAATAGAAAACTCTCCAAAGAAGACTCCAGAATGGTTAAAAGACATATGAAAAAATATTCAAAATCTCTTGTCATAAAGAAATTGCAAATTAAAACAATAATTGGATACCATTTAACCCGTTAGAATTTCTAGGATCAAGAAAATAAAGAAATCAAGGGCTGGCAAGGCCGTGATGAAAAGAGAACACTTTTACATTATTGCTGGAAATGTACATTTGTACAAACTCTGTGTAAAACTATGTATTGATTCCTCAAACAATACAAATAGAACTACCATGTAACCCAGTAGTCACATTCCTTGGTATTTACTCAAAGGACAGGAAAACACTCAGATGGAAAGATAATTATACATTCATGTTTATTGTTGCATTATTCACAATTGTTAAGACATGGAATCAACCTAAGTCTCCAAAAACTGATGACTGGGTTGAAAAATAGTGGCACAAATATACTATGGAATATTACTCAGCCATAGGAAGCCATGACGTCCCAATTATTTGATTCAAAGTAGTCGAATATAGAGGACTTAATATTAAGCAAAGTAAGCTAAACTTTGAAAGAGACACACTGCATATCCCCACTCAGTGTGTCCTGAATGTCTGCACTCTATGGCAGAAAAGAAAAGATTCAAAAATATGATGGTAGAGAGGTTAAATGTAGACAGCAGAGACTGTAAGTGAGGGCAGTGGGTGGATGAAAGTGAGTTGAAAGAGAAAAGAGAAGGAACGTTTAGCAGACAAATATCTGGAAAGTTCTGTTTTTTAAAAATCTGTAATTTTTACTTTAAAAATAAAATTAAAAAGAAATCTTTTGGACAGTTATAAAATACACTGGATGCCAAAGTCCTCGTTATTACCATGAGCAGTTGAGGTTCTCATATATGATGGAATGATGGACCCGAACGTGAAAACCTATGGTCTCAAATATATTCCTCCCATGAAGGATTAAAATGTTTTTGCTATCTAAGCACAGTTCTTCTTTTTTATTTCCCAGAAAGGATTACAATTCAGTACTGTAGCTTCAGTAAAACAAAATAAATTATATTGGCTATTACCTAAGACACTGCAGAATAGCTCCTATGAAGCCTACATTATACAATAAGATGACTGATAATTTACAAATAATTTTGATGACAGTTTGGAAATGACTTAGAGAAAGTGGTAAAAGTGGCAGAAAACTTATGGATATCAGAGAGAGCAGAAATCTTAATTTAATGGCTTGCTAAAAGTATACATAGAGGGACCAGCAGTTGGTGTAATGGCTGTGTTGCTGGACTCCCATGTAGTCAACCGTGGTTCAAGTCCCAGAACCAGTGGCCTAAATTCACATTGGGCATGCAAGTATGTGTGCATGCCCAAGATTCCAAGAGGAGAATGGAGGCGAAGGGGTTGTGGCGTGGCCATCCCCCCGGGGGTTGATTTCTCACTTTCTTTCTCTCTGTCTTTGTCTTTGTGATGAGCACACACAACTTATAGCAAAAAAAAAAAAAAAAAAAAAAAACCCCTTAAAAAAAAAAAAAAAAAAAAAATAAATATCCCTTTCCTAACCATTAAAAAACCTCAAAAGTTTATTGCTTCCATGAGTAAGCAAGAGAAAGGGACAGACAGCACCCCAACAGGGTTTGGATGCTGACACTCCTGAGGCCTTGAGTTGGCCTCTGACCATGGACACACATGCCTGGGTGAGCTCAGGGAGGCCGCTGGACTGGGACTGTAAGACTGCCTCGCAGAGCATGTTACTATTGTGTCCACTGGTCCCTAGTTTTCTTTAAGAGAGATTTTTTGCTATAGGGTGTGTGCACTCACTGGAGAGACAGAGACACACAGAAAGAAAACGAGAAATCAGCTTCCTAGGTGATGGCCATGCTGCAGCCCCTTCTTCTCCATTCTCCTCTCAAGATTTTGAGCATTCATGCAGGCACGCAGCCTGAGTTTTTTTTTTTTTTTTTTCCTTTTT
>NW_006203499.1:154175-165365 GCF_000334495.1 Tupaia belangeri chinensis
GGACCCGGTGGCTTAAAACTCACGCCGGGCGCGTGTGCGTGCGTGCCCAAGATCCCGAGAGGAGAATGGAGGAGAAGGGATTGCGGCGTGACCATCCCCCCTGGGGGGTGATTTCTCGCTTTCTGTCTCTATGTCTCTCTCTGTCTGTCTGGTGAGCGCACGCGCCCTACAGTGAAAATCTCTCAAAAGAAAAAAAAAAAAAAAAGAAGGACAGCTGCAATGCCATTAAGTTTTGCAAGAAAGAATACAGGAAACACATGATCCAGGATGCCAGAACCAGCTTTCCACAGAGCCAGGGGTTCATGATGACCGTGTAGTGCAGGGGGTGACAGATGGCCACATACCGGTCATAGGCCATCACACTCAGGAGGAAGTCATCCAACACTAGGAAAACTGTAAAAGAACACCTGGGTGATGCAGCCTGCATAGGTGATGACCTTGCTCTGTGTCTGGATGTTCACCAGCATCTTTGGGAGGGTTGTGGAGGTGAAGCAGATTTCAGCAAAGGACAGGTTGGAGAGGAAGAAGTACATGGGGGTGTGCAGGTGGGAGTCTGAGATGGTGGCCAGGATGATGAGCAGGTTTCCACACACAGTGATCAGGTACATGGGGAGGAAAAGCCAAATATGAAGGATTATAATTCTTGTTCCTCTGAAAGTCCCAGAAGAAGAAATTCTGAAATTTTCGTATCATTTCCTGGTTCCATGGTGACTACTTGAAAAGAGGAAAATAAGTGAGTAAATGTAAAAAATAAATTAAATTTTTTAAAAAGGTGGGTAATTTCCTATGAACACGTATTACTCACCTAGATAAAATGCCATAGTTAATATTTTCCTATCACAAAGTTATTTCCTATATTGTATGGATCTAATTTCCTTGAGGTTTTCAAAGTGCATTCCCTTCTTAGGACTTCCTATCTTCTTGGTTTCCATAAATCATGTATTCTACAGGATTTTTATCTTATTACTGACAAATAATAATTGTACATATTTACGGTGGACACTATAATGTTTCAGTAGGTTTTATCATTTGTTCATTTTTTGCCATAGCACACATGCACTCGACAGACCAGGAATGGGAGGGAGAAGTGAGAAATCATGCCCAAGGGGGAATAGCCACACCACAATACCTTTCCCGCTCATGATTTTAGGTATGAATGCACACATGCCTGGCATGATTTTGCAGCTGGTGGGTCTGTGACCTAGCCTGCCCAGTGGACCGTGTGTGATCCAGCCATCTTAACCAAAATTAACTGTTGAATATCATGCATGTTTTTGTTTTTATGTTCTGGAGTCTGAGTTTTTTTTATTCTTTTGATTTTTAAAAATAATGAATTGAAGTTTTAAAATGATATTTTCAGAATAGCATTAGGAACCAGCAGTTAGCATAATGGCTATGTCACTGGACTCCCATGTAGTTGACGGCAGTTCGCGGCCCGGACCCAGTGGCTTAAAACTCACACCGGGTGCGTGTGTGTGCGTGCTCAAGATCCCGAGAGGAGAATGGAGGAAAAGGGATTGCGGAGTGACCATCCCCTCTGGGGGGTGATTTCTTGCTTTCTGTCTCTATGTCTCTCTCTGTCTGTCTGGTGAGTGTGTGTGCCCTATAGCGAAAATTTCTCAAAAAAAGAAAAAAAACAATAGCAATGAATTATTTTATCTATTGATTGATATAGATATATATTGTGTGAATGTGAAAAGGTAATAGATTTTGTGCTATCAAAGTAATATTCGTATTGTAGGCACACCCACTGCTTCCAAATTTTTATTAACTTAGAAAAATTCTTCTTCATCAGTAGTAGGGATAAATTTTTTCTTCCTTTTTTTCTCCTCTGGGAGGAGAGAGAGAGAGACGGAGAGATGGAGAGAGGGGAAAAGGGAAAGCTGGCTCAATAACTGTAACTTTATACCCATTGAAAATGAACTCTCTGTGTCCCCCTTTCATCAGTCTCCTGGAAACCACTGTTCTGTCGTCTGCTTCTATAGCTTTGACTACTTCAGATACCTTAGACACATGGAATAAGAGTATTTTATTTCAAAGGTCTTCCATGGCTCAGAATAGATCTCTCCTCATTTTATCTGTTGATTGTTATTCAGACATCTGTGTTATAAGAGTCATGATTTGGGGGGCAAACAAGTGTCGTAGTGGTCAAAGTGCTGGACACCCACATGGTTGACCACGGTTTGAGTCCCAGACTCAGCAGCTTGAAAATCACAGCAGGCATGCATGTGTGCAGGTGCGAAAACTCAAGAGAAACATGGAGAAGTGATTGTGGCATGGACATTGCTCCAGAGGGTGATTTCTCACTTTCCCTCTCTCCATCTCTCTGTCTCTCTCTCTCTCTCCCCCCAGAGGGAAAAAAAGAAGAAGAAGAAAATTTATCCCTGCTACTGATGAGGAAGAATTTTTCTAACTTAATAAAAATTTGCAAGCAGTGGGTGTGCATATGATACGAATATTATTTTGATAGCACAAAATCTATTACCTTTTCACATTCACACAATATATATCTATATCAATCAATAGATAAAATAATTCTATGCTATTCTGAAAATATCATTTTAAAACTTCATTATTTTTAAAAATCAAAAGAATAAAAAAAAAAACTCAGACCCCAGAACATAAAAACAAAAGCATGCATGATTTTCAATAACATCTGAAGCTAACAGACTCACAAACCTATCCAACTTCACCAGCAAGAAAATGGTTGTAGGTAAAAACTCTAACATCCCCCATTTTGACCTTTGAATCATTTCTTATGGGAATCGCGATGTGAAAGAAAAAACTGTGAAATGTTTGTTTGATCAACTCCTGTTGAAAGGACTTAATAGCAAGCAAGCTAGTCAATTCACTCTTCAAAAACAATATAGAAATATGCACAAGTACCTTCTTTTCAAAAACTCCTTAACACATCCAAACGTCATTGCACGTCTCAACCCAATTCTGATTCTCCTTTTCCTGCTTCTTTAACAGCACATTTCTGTGAACATGTTCTAATTTGGCTGAAATCATTTTATTTCTCCTGTTCTGTCTTCCCCCTCATCCAATTGGATGGCTGTTCCCATCACTAAATTGTTCACAGTGATGCCTGCATTGCTAAGTCTGACAGACACATGGCTTGTTAACAAATTAAATAAATTAGGAATAAATAACTTTGTTAGACAAGTACCAAGCAAATCAATGTCTCAGTTTTTACAGGCTGATTTGGCTCTCAGGTGACCTCAGGTAGATGTCCTAGGCATCCCTTGTCTCTGAACTGTTCTTGCAGTACCTACCGGGCTCTCAGACTCACCTATACGGGCTCTCAGAGAGGACAGTCTTCTTGTGGAAGGGTGAACTTCTCCCTAGATAGTTGATGATGGAGCTGAAGTTCTTTCCCCAGAAAAGACACAATGAAAGAATTAAGCATGTTCCCTAGCCAGAGAGGGGATTTGGAAAACATCAACTATGTCTTGTGTGTGTGTGTGTGTGTGTGTGTGTGTGTGCACTCAGATTTGTTTATTTATTTTTTTAGAAAGGCCTATATTTCCAGAAGTACACTAAATGCACAAATATCAGTTCTATAAATACCATAAATTAGCAGCAAAATGTTTAGGTTATAACATTCCTAAATTTAGTTTTAGATATATAGTTATTGACCAGTTAGTTTGGTTACAGGTTTTTTATTTGTTTATTTATTATCATAATAATCCTGGGCGCGTGTGCGTGCATGCCCAAGATCCCGAGAATGGAGGAGAAGGGATTGCGGCGTGACCATCCCCCCTGGGGGGTGATTTCTCGCTTTCTGTCTCTATGTCTCTCTCTGTCTGTCTGGCGAGCGCACGCGCCCTATGGCGAAAACCTCTCCAAAAAAAAAAGAAAAAGAAAAAAATAATCTTGTTTATATTACATTGAATCACATACAACTTTATGGTGTATTACATTTCCCCCTCCAGAAGGAATGCCATGCATATCAGTCAACACAGAAACACCAAAATCCCCATTTCATCATCCAATAGCCTCCCATTATTTCCCCTCATCATTATTATTATTATTTCAATTATCTTTTTAAACAGTCAATTACTATTTCTCATTTTGCCTATAAAAAGACTGCCCAACAACATCAACCATGTCTTGTCCAGTCTAAGACTTGAGGGATGATGAGAGGAAATATTTACAGCTGCTTATATCTGCTCATTAGGTACATTTCCTCCTTATAACTACAAAGTCTTAGTACCTGATTTCCCTTGTAGACTCTGGTATGGGAAGAAAGAAAAATTTTCCTAAACTGAGTAGTTGTTCTCAAGAGACCAGACTGAAAATGGGACGAGTCCAGTCTTACTACACATTCTCTGTGAAATCTCCTGCCTTTAAAGGTACTTTCACTAAACATGAGTTAAAAATTTGTCATGGGTCAACAGGTGACATGGAGGTTAAGGTGCTGAATCCTACCTATATGAATGTGTGGTTCAATTACCAGACCTGGTGGCTTGAACACCATGCTGGGCACGTTTGTGTGTGTGTGTTCAAAATCCTGAGAAGAGATTAAAGGAGAAAGGATTGCAGCATGGCCATCTCCCTGGGGCTGGGGGTGATTTCTCACAATCCTTCTCTCTGTGTCTATCTCTCCCACTCTCCTGCTCTATAATAAAAACCTTTAAAATATATTTTTACTTTATAAAGGATTGTCATTTAGTGTTTCATTTATGTAACACTGGGTAATTATAAGAGATAGATGTGGACCTCTTTACACATAGTGGACTGAAGTTAGAAATGTACATGTTTTATTTCATTTGATTTTTACACAATTCCATTCCAGTAGGACACATTATTAATAAACTCATTCTACATTGCAGAAATGAGATTCAGGAGGGTTAAATCATGAACCAAGCAAGGATGGAACTTTGACTGAAACTCTATCAAGATCTTTCCAGGTCTCAGGCTGTAGGCATGGAGCAAACAGAAAGGAAATATCAGTCCAAGGATAAAGCAGAAACATGTCAAAACTTCAACTGTGAGGGAAAAGATAGTTCATGTGATCTCTTTTTTTTAATGTATTTTTTATTTTAATTTTATGTCATTTACATTTCATCATTGTACATTTTTACAGCATACAATGTGAGTTCTCAAAGCATAAATGCATTGCATGTTGAGCAAGTCAAAAATGTTAACTTTTATTTCTTTTGTCTGTTAAACTTTTTTTTAGTTGTTTTCATTTTTACTTTTAAGTAAACTTTTTGGGGAAGAAAATTACAGATTAACATGCTGAGATATCTATGTGTCCTTTACTCAGTTTCCCCAGTGAAATCATCCAGCAAAACCATAGTACAAAATCATGCCAGGTCGGCGGGAACCAGCAGTTAGCATCATGGCTATGTCGCTGGACTCCCACGTAGTTGACCACGGTTCGTGTCCCGGACCCGGTGGCTTAAAAAAACTCACGCCAGGCGCGTGTGCGTGCATGCCCAAGATCCCGAGAGGAGAATGGAGGAGAAGGGATTGCAGCGTGACCATCCCCCCTGGGGGGTGATTTCTCGCTTTCTGTCTCTATGTCTCTCTCTGTCTGTCTGGCGAGCGCACACGTCCTACAGTGAAAATCTCTCAAAAAAAAAATCATGCCAGGTTATTGACATGGATAAGTTCAAAATACAGAACAGTTTAATCAACACAAGGATGTCCAGCTCTGCCCTCTTGCAGCCATGTCCTCCTCCCTCCCTGTCCAGTCCTTCACCTCTGAAAACCACTAATCTAGTCACTGTTGGTACAATATTATCATTTTGAAATGTTTCATAGAATATAAAAATATATGCATATGCAAATGGTAGAGTAGATAATTCTGTGAGCTGGTGTTCAGGGTGACTACAATATACACTGTGGAAAATGAGCCAAAACAGGATATTCAAGGTGCAAAAAGCATCTTGGGTCAAAGATTTAAATATAAAGCCAATGATGAAACTACTGGTGAGAAACTCTTGAAAACACTGGAGTAGGCAAAGGTTTCTAAATTAAGACCTCTTAAAGCACAGGCTTAATCCCAAAAATAAATTAGTGGGATTATATCAAGCTAAAAATCTTCCACACAGCAGAGAAAACAACAATTACAGTGAAAAGACAACTCTCAGAATGGGATAAATATTTGAATTTTTTTTCCTGAATGACAAGGTCAGAATTCTGCTTTATTAAACACGCACAAGCTTCATATCTTACAAACTGCTTAGTCAAATAAAAAGACATATTTAGCTCTTACATCCTTTGGTTATGATGAGAAATATTCTAAATATCCTCATTCATGCTTGCTAATTAAATAAGCTCTAACTTAGTCTACTTTGAGGTATGTCAGAATAGAATGTGATATTTATATTAACACCAGAAAAAAAAAAAAAACTAAAAAAGAAACAATTTCTCAGGACTGTTATATCTGGAGGGGATAGCTTTATTTAATTTAAACTGTCTGCCTCCCAACAAGATCACTCTGTCTTGTGCAATGGATTTAAGAATCCATCAAATTACATTCTATTTTCCAACTCATGAAATAGTAATAATGCTTTCTTTATGAAAATCTATGTATTAATGGCTATTTACTGGGACTTGAAAATGAGACAATTAAATGTTAAATACATTAATAACATCCTTACTATTGGCACAGTGAGTCTTTTTGCCTGCTACTGTCAATGAATGTAGGTTTATAAAAGAACAGAAACAGTGATTCTGAGCAATAAAACCAGCAGGATCTTCACAATTAGGATCACCTCCTCATTACAATATGGACACTCTTCGCTTAATGACTGAGTTCAGTTCCTATGACTAGCTTATTAAGCTAATTGATTGGTATGTGAGGAGCTTAAATGCAGATGCCGTGTGGTGTGTCCTATCACCACAGGGTATGTAGTGTTTCAACAGATATCATATGACACCACACTACAATAATGAAATTCTATCCATTCCAAAAACACACATTAGATAAGCACCAAAAGCGACAAGCCACGTTATAACACAGTAATATAAGCCCAGTGTAATCCTTTTTATACTAAATACTATAGATACACAATAAAGTACAAATTTATAAAAGAACACTTCTTGTAGTGAATACTGGCTGTGGGAATGAGACAAAGACTGAGAAAGGGGATTCCCTGCACTGGAGGACTGATCTGAAGTCCACAGCTGTTAAACAGGTAGGTCCTTAAGTGAGGAATCTCAAACCGAGTGAAAATACTATTTTGTCTCTAAGCCAATAACAAAAACCTGCGTATTCAAAAGTTATTATCTTCATCTTATGAAAATCTTGTTAAAAAAAACTTACAGATCAGAAAATTGAAAAACACTCAGACTGTAAGGATATGAAAATACAAAATCTCTATGTCTAAAAGTATTATTAATACATGATCGATTTGCCCTGAGTTTAGTTATGTCCCAAAGTAGAACCTTATTTATTCCATTCTCTCCCACACCTGTTAAAAACCAATTTCCAAAAGTCCTTTTTAAAATCTTGTCTTGTCAATTTAATAGTAGCAATAAGTACACAACTATTTATGAAGCAAAACTGGACTCCATCTCTGGTCTAAATAACAGCCCAAATCACAATCCTTGATTAAGGACAAGAACAGGATATGCCATCACAGATACTGTCATGGCAGTCGGTAACCTCTCTGTAAACAACGTATTTCTCCACAGTAGGATGTAACAAAGTCATGTGGTAAAAATGTTCCTCTAAATTTAATTTTTTAAGTTTTCAGAAGTCAATCTTACAAGTTTTCTGAAGTTTACCAGATGAAATCAAATGACTGACTGATATCATATGTGACGGAGGGACTGTTGGGATTCATGCTCTTCAGACATTCTTCATACATTTTACAAACACCTTCCATGCATTAATTTAAAGATTTATAGTCAGTGTTAAGTTCTGCCTTCTGGACTCTTGGTGAGCTGTACAAGCAAAATGGTGTAAGACATCACGTCAAACTCTCTTCACTGCAGCCATTGTTGATACCATCGCCATACAGGAGCTTAACCCCAATGCCCTGAACATTATTTCTTAGATAAGGGATTGGTAACCAAAATATATAGGGAACTCAAGTAGTTCACCCATTAAAAAATGAGTAAACCAATTAAACATGGGCAAATTGGGCCGGCAACTCACAGGGCAGTAAAGACACTAGACTCCCAGATGGCCTACAGTGGTCCAAGTCTCAGACCTGGCAGCTTGATTTCTCATTCTCCCTCTCTTCTCCATACCACTGTGGTCAAATAGATGAATAACAACAAATAATTCTAAAAAGAAAAATGGACAAATAAACTGAATAGACAACTCTCCAAGGAAGAATCACAAATGGCCAAAAGACATGTGAAAAATGTTCAAAATCTCTTGTCATAAAGGAAATGCAAATTAAAGCCATGATGAGATACCATTTAACCCCAATTAGAATTGCTAGGATGGAAAAACTAAAGAACAACAAATATTTGCAAGGATATGGTGGAAAGAGAACCCTCTTACATTGTTGTTGGAAATGTGTATTTGTACAAACTCTGTGTAAAACAACATATAGGTTCCTCAAAAAAAAACTACAAATAGAACTACCATGTAACCCAGTAATCCCATTCCTTGGTATTTATTCAGAGGACAGGAAAACAGTTGGAAGGACATTCCAGTTTACTGTTACATTATTCACAATTGTTAAGATATGGAATCAAACTATGTGCCCAGAAACTGATGACTGCATTGAAAAATGATGGCACATAGATACTATGGAACATTATTCAGCAGTAAGAAACAATGACACCCCTACTGTTTGATTCAAAGTGGATGAATACAAATGACTTAATATAAACCAAAGCGAGCCAGACTTTGGAAGAGGTACACTGTATTTCCCCATCAACTTAAACTGAAAGTCTATACTCTATTACAGAAGCAGAAAATCCAAAGATATGATAGTAGAGAGGATAAGTGTAGATACCAGAGATTGGAAGAGAAGGCACTGGGTGGTTGAAAGTGGGTGGAAAGAGAAAAGAGAAGGAATGACTAACATACAAAAGATTATAAAGTTCTGTTAAAAAAAATCTATTTTTTACTTTCAAAAATAAAATCAAATAATTATTTTGCCCAGTTAGGAAACACACTAGATGCCAAAGTCCACATTATCAACAAGAGCAGTAAAGGTCCTAATATATGATAGAATGATGGACCCCAAAAGTGAAAAATTATGTCTCAAATACATTTCTCCTTCAGAGGATTTAAATAGTTTTACTTTCGAAGCACAGTTTTTATTTTTCCAGAAAGGAGTACAACCTAGTACTATAGCTTCAGTAAATTAAAGAAATAATACTCATTATGATCCATGCCACTTGAGAATAAATAGCTCCGGAGAAGCCTATGTTGTTCAACAAGATGACTGAGAATTTACAAATCATTTTGGTGAGAGATTGGAAATGACTTAGGGAAAGTGGGGAAATGACCAAGGGAAAGCTGCTGGATATCAGAGAGAGCAGAAAGCTTAATATGAAGGCTAAATAAAATTATACAGAGAGATTAAAATAAGAGGAATGGAAACTTCCAGCACTCATTGGAGGACCAAATCCTACTCCCAAAATATGATTAAGAATCAAGAAATTACTCCTGAGGCATTGAAGCTTGCAGTTAGGGAGCTTATTCTATTCTAGAAATATTGGGGCTTTTATACCTTTCCTCCACATAATTTTTTCAGGGCCCTCTTTATGTCTTTATTCTTGAGACTATAGAGGAAGGGGTTTAGCATGGGGGTGACTACACTGTACATCATCGAAGCTCCTGCACTTGAGTATGAGCTTTGGGTAACCCCAGCACTTAGGTACACACCCATGCCTGTACAATAAAATAAGGAAACAACTGAGAGGTGAGAGGCACAGGTGGAAAAGGCTTTGTACTTCCCCTGAGCTGATGAGATTGCACGAATGGAGGAAACTATCTTAGTGTAAGAGTAAAGGATCCCAGTGAGGGGACCACCACCCAGCAGCACAAATGCAAAATGTATCAGCATGTCATTAAAAAAGGTGTCAGAGCAGGCAAGGTGGACCACCTGATTCAGTTCACAGAAAAAGTGGGGAATTTCCACATGTGTACAGAAGGACAGCCACAACACCATTAAGCTTTGTAATAATGCATACAGGGCACTTGTGTTCCATGAAGCCAGAACCAGTTGTCCACAGAGCCAGGAGTTCATGATGACCGTTTAGTGCAGGGGGTTGCAGATGGCCACATACCGGTCATAAGCCATCACTGTCAGGAGAAAGACATCTACCCCTCCAAAGAGCATGAAAAACATCATCTGGTTGATGCAGCCTGCATAGGAGATGACCTTGCTCTGTGTCTGGATGTTCACCAGCATCTTTGGGACGGTGGTGGAGGTGAAACAGATTCAACAAAGGACAGGCTGGAGAAGAAGAAGTACATGGGGGTGTGCAGGTGGGAGTCTGAGATGGTGGCCAGGATGATGAGCAGGTTTCCACACACAGTGATCAGGTACATGGAGAGGAAAAGCCCAAATAGGAGGGGCTGCAATTCTGGTTCCTCTGAAAATCCCAGAAGAAGGAATTCTGAACTTTGTGTATCATTTCCTGGTTCCATGGTGACTCCCTGAAACGAGTAAAATGAAATGGCTAATTTCACATGGACAGATATTACTCACATAGCTGAACTCCCATAGATAATATTTTGCAGTCAGAAATTTACATTTCATATTTTTATGGATCTAATCTGTTTTAGGCTTTCCTAATGTCATCTCTGTTTGGACTTCTTATCTCACCTCTTTATTCCCATAGATTATGTATTCTGCAGGACTTTCTACTTATGTATTTATTGACAATAAATAATAGTACATATTTATAGAGTAAAATATGATGTTACAATAGGATTTTATTTGTTTTGGGGTTTTGTTTTGTTTTAGTTTTGTTATTGGGCACATGCACTCACCAGACAAAGAGACAGTGAGAGAGAGGGAAAGTGAGATATCACCCCTCCCCATGGAGAATGGCCATTCCACAATATTCTCCTCTTTCAGGATGCTGGGAGTGCATGTACACCTGTCTGGCATTTTTTTCCAGCTACCAGGTCTGGAACTTTAACAGGCAGTCGACCATGTATGACCAAGCCACTTTAACCATCACACTATCAGCTGGCCCAAAAACTGTATCATTATATCCATTGAAAAACAACTCTGGGGCCAGCAGGTGGCATGGTGG
>NW_006203499.1:165436-190391 GCF_000334495.1 Tupaia belangeri chinensis
CTCTCTCTCTCTCTCTCTCTCTCTCTCTCTGTTTCTATCTGGTCAAGTTGAATAATAATAATAATTAATAAAATAAACTTTTTTTTAAATAAAAAAGGAAAACAACTCTATTTCCCCCAATTCCCAACCCACTGGCAACCACCATATCGTCGTCTGCTTCTATGACTTTGACTACTTCAGATACCATAGTTAAGTTCAATAGCTCAGTATTTTATCTCAAAAGTATTCAATAGATTGATCTCCTTATTTTTCTCTGTTGATTAGTATTCAGATAACTGTATAATGAAATCATAGTTTGAGGGGTCAGCAAGCGTCATAGTGGTGAAGGTGTTGTATTCCAACATGGCAGACCGTGGTTCAAATCCTCAACCCAGTTGCTTGAAAATAGCACTGGACAAGAGTGCATGAATGCCAAAAATCTCAAAAAGAAGATAAAGGCGAAGGGATTCTATGTGCACATCTCCCGAGGGTATGATTTCTCACTTTCCCTCTCTTTGTCTCTCTCTCTCTCTTTCAGGTGAGCAAATGTGACCTATGGCAATAAAGCAAAATGGGAACTTCTGTTTACTACTGATGTAGAATTATTCTAAGTTAATAAAAATATGGAGTGGGTGGGTGTGTATACCATATGATGGCCTATTAGATTTGATAACACAAAATCTATTAATTTTTCACGTTCACTCAATATATGTCTATATCGATTAATACATAACATAATTTAATGTTACTCTGAAAATTTTATTTTAAAACTTTAATTCATTATTAAAAGAAAAAAAAACTCAAAAGAATCAAATATATTCCAACTCCAGAACATGAAAATAAAATGCTTGCATGATTTCCAGTACAGTAAAAAGCTGATAGACTAACAAGCTTATTCAATTACAATAGCAAGAAAAGAGTTGTAAGTAAAAACTCTTTAATATTCTTATTTTGACCTTCAATTAAAGTTTTCTTCTGTGAATGCCCAATGTGAAAGAAGAAATTGTGAAATGTAGGTCTCATGAACTACATTTGCAAGGTATGAATTGCAAACAATCCATACATCTGGATCCTTAAAAAAAAAAAAAAGAAATACAGAGATATGCACAAATACACTCATTTCAAAAATTCCTTAACAGACCCGAAAGTCACTACATAGCTCATCACAACTCTGATTCTACTTTTCCTACTTCTTGAACTGCAAATTTCTGTGCACATGTTCTCATTTGACTGACATCATCTTATTTTTCCCATTCCTTCTTCACCCTCATCCAACTGGAAGTCTATTCCCACCACTAAATTGTCCACAATGATGCTTGCATTGCTAAGTCTGACAGACATCTGACTTGTTAACATGTTGAATAAATTGATGATAAATAACTTGGTCACACAAGCACCCAACACATCAATCTCTCAGCTCTTGCTAGGTTGGTTTGACTCTCAGCTGATCTCAGGTAGATGTCCTTGGCTTCTGTTCTCTCTGACCCATTCCTGTGGTACCTACCAGGCTCTTGGGCTCACCTGCAGCGACTCTCAGAGAGGATGGTTTTCTTGTGGAAGAGTAAATTTCTCCCTGAATGGTTGGTGATGGGAACTGCAGCTCTGTCCCCAGGCAAGAAACAATGAAAGAATTAAGCATGGAACCCTAACCAGTCTGAAGTCTCCAGAAAAATCAACCATGTCTTGCCTAGCCCAAGGCTATTCTCCATGAGAGACAATGACAGATGAAATATTTATAGCTCCCTATGTCTGCTCATTAGGTACATTTCCTCCTTATAACTACAACCTCTTAGTAGCTGATTTCCCTCATGGACATTAGTCTGGAAAGAAAATAACATTTTCATTCTGATTTGCTGCTCTCAAGAGACCAGGATAAAAGTGGGAAGAATTCAGTCTTTATTGCATGTTCTCTGTGAACTCTCCTGCCTCCAGAGGTCATTAGCACCTTTTACCCACTGTTGAATTAAAATTTGTCAGGGGCCAGCATGTGGCAGGAGGTTAAGGTGTTTGATCCCATTTAGCTGAATGTACATTTCAATTCCTGTACCTGGTGGTTTGGACATCAAACTGGGCAGTGTGCATATGTGTCCAAAATCCTAAGAGGAGACTGCAAGAGAAGGAATGCAGTACGACCATGCCCCAGGGAGGCGATTTCTCATTTACCTTCTCTCTCTCTTTTTTTTTTTTTCATTTCTGTGAGTGCGTGTGTCCTTGCATTTAGCTGAATGTACATTTCAATTCCTGTACCTGGTGGTTTGGACATCAAACTGGGCAGTGTGCATATGTGTCCAAAATCCTAAGAGGAGACTGCAAGAGAAGGAATGCAGTACGACCATGCCCCAGGGAGGCGATTTCTCATTTACCTTCTCTCTCTCTTTTTTTTTTTTTCATTTCTGTGAGTGCGTGTGTCCTTGCAGCAAAAACTAAAAAAATAAAATAAAATAAAAATAAAAATAAATTGTCACACACTGCATGTGCATGTGTGTGTCTTGAATATATTGTATACTATAGAAATGCACAGTGATAGTATGTAAATAAGAAATCATAAAATAAAATGAATTTCTTCTGAATCTAACTGAGGAATTTGTCCTTACTAACTCTTCGGATTTCCAAAGCATAGATTCGTGGTGGAGATACAACTGTTTAGATGTCCAGAAACTGATCGTATTGCCTCTTCGACATAGAGAGAACTGTGTTCACATGCTATACAAAACTATGTGAAGTCACGACAATCCTTGGTTCCATAATGCTTTTGCAAAGCATTTAGGAGGACTTTTGCAAAGCATTTAGGAGTTTTATGCTCAGAACATGCACTAAGAGTTGTCATTTAGGAGCTAGCAGGTGGTATGATGTTTGAGGTGCTAGTCTCACACATGGTCAGCTGTGATTCAAATTCAGAACCCAGCAGGGAACCAACAGTTAGTGTAATGGCTATGTCTCTGGACTCCCATGTAGTCAACCATGGTTCCTGTTCCAGACCCAGTGGCTTAAAACTCACACCGGGCACTTGTGCATGCGTGCCCGAGATCCCCAGAGGAAAATGGAGGAGAAGGGATTGTGGCAAGGCCATCCCCCCTGGGGGGTGATTTCTCGCTTTCTGTCTCTCTGTCTCTCTCCGTCTGTCTGGTGAGCGCACGCACCATATAACAAAAATAAATAAATAAATAAATAAAATTCAGAACCTAGCAGCTTGAAAATCAAGCCAGGCATGTGGGCCTATGGGCCCTAAATCCCAAGAGGACATAAAGGAGAAGGGATTGCAACACAACCATCTCTAGTGGGATGATTTCTGACTTTTCCCTCTCTCTGTTTTTCTCTATTTCTCTACTGCAAGCATATGCACTCTATCACAAAAATCTGTTAAATATTTTTTAAAAAATTTTTAATTGTCATTTAGTCTTTGATTTATGTAGCCCTGAGTAATTGCAAGAGATATGTGTTGACCTCTTTATGCTCAATGGACTGGTTAGAAACTTACATGGTTTGTTTGATTTAATTCTTGCACAATACCATTCTACTAGGACACACTATTAGCAAATTCATGATACCTTGCAGAAGTGGGACTCAGGACAGTCTAATCATGAACTTAGTAAGGATGGAATTTTTATTAAAACTTCAAGATGCATCTAGATCTCAGGTTGTAGGCATGGGACAAAAGGAAAGAAAATATGAGTCCAAGAGAAAAAGAGAAAGATGTCAAAACTTTAGCTGTGAAGGAAAAGATAGTGCATGTAGGTTTTTTTTAACTTTATTTTTTATATAAATAATAATTAATAAAAATTAAAAATAATTACATAAAATAATTTTAATGCAAGCAACCTAACTTCATGCCTTTCAATTCATTCATTAAATTTATCCTGGTAAGGGCATTTTGTATTAAAATTTCACTTAAGTATCAGAAGAAACTTAAGGTCAATTTGGAGATATTTAGCTCCATGAGTCCATAGCAAAAATGCTATACATCAAAAATAGAACTCTTCACACACAAGCAATAATCTATCCTTCCTCAATGAGTAGATGCACAGCTTTAAAAAGAATCATATTCCACAGTAATAGAATGTATAACAACATGTACCTGAATTATATTTAAGGTTATCTTTGACTGTAAGGCAGATTAAAACAAAATATTCCATTTCCATCCTCACATGCACTCCACATAGTGCCATGTGTTTGATAATTAGTTTTTGCCATTGACTATGGTGGATGCTATAAACACTAGGCTGAATAAGAGAACTGGATCTTAATCACGAGAATAAAACCCAGGTCAGCAGGTGGTGTGAAGGGTAAAGCACTGGATCCCACATGGCTGACTGCACAACTCAAATCCTGGACCGCTTGATTGAAAATAATGCTGGATATGTATGCCCAAATGCCAAGAGGAGACTAGAGGAGAAGTGAGTGCAGTGTGCCATCCTTCCTGGGGTGATTTTTCTCTCTTCTCTCTCTCTCTCTCTCTCTCTCTCTCTCTCTCTCTCTCTCTTCTTTACTCTTCTTTTTTTTTACCAAGTTAGGAATTAATATATGAAATAGAAAAATGTACAAAAAAAAGAAAACTTTCCACATATTAAATAGAGCAGAAAGTTTAATAAAGCGAGTTATTTAAATTGAATGACAAAAGTTGCAGAAAGAGAAACAGAAGCTCCAGAAAATATATAGCTGAAGCAAATTCCCAAAATCTGATCATAGTAAGTACTCCCCTCTCCCCTGTATCTGGGGGTCCACATCTACAGATTAACTCAATCACAAGTATAAAATATTTGACAAAAGTAAACAATTTGAAAATAGCTATATGGCAGGTCAGCAGGTGACGTAGTGTTTAAGGGGCTAGACTCCATAAACACCACATGGCCAGTTGTGGGCTGAGTTCCAGATCCAGATTCAGTGGTTAGAAATTTGCATGAGGCACGTGCATGTCCATACTCAAACTCCCAAGAGGAGGATGGAAGAGAAGGGATTGTAGTGGGGCTCAAAATTCCTCAAAATAATATACACTATAAGAGAATAAATTATTCTTAAAGAGTTCCATGTCATCCCATGAGATAATGAAAATTTTAAAGTTTCTCTGACACAAACTGGGAGTAACTTTAGGCAAGTAGGAAAATGGTAGAGAAAATAACTTCTGGCTATGAGAGAGTGTAGAAAGATAGAAACTGTGTTACTTTTTCTGCGTAGACAAGTAGAGCCAGCTCTACTTTCACAATCTGATCAGAGAAACACAATTTTTAGTCCCAATGCTTTGAAACTTGTTATCATGGGCACTACTTCAGCTCCAGGCCATAGTTTAATAGTTTAATAGTTTGCCTCTCAAAGACTATTTTTAGAGCCCTCTTTATGTTATGTCTTTATTCCTCAGACTGTAGATGAAGGGGTTCAGCATGAGTGTGACCACACTGTACATCACTGAAGCTGCTGCACTTGAGTGTGAGCTGTGGGTAGCACTAGCACTAAGGTACACACCTATGCTTGTGCAATAAAATAAGGAGACAACTGAGAGGTGAGAGGCACAGGTGGAAAATGCTTTGAACTTCTCCTGAGCTGATGAGATGGCATGTATAGAAGAAACTATCTTAGAGTAAGAGTAAATTGTCTCAGTGAGGGAACCACCACCCAGCAGCACAGATGCAAAATAGATCACCATGTCATTAAGAAAGGTGTCAGAGCAGGCAAGGTGGACCACCTGATTAAGTTCACAGAAAAAGTGGGGGATTTCCACATGTGTGCAGGACAGTCGCAACACCAGTAAGGTATGTAACAAGGAATACAAGACCCTCATGATCCAGGACACTAGAACCAGCTTTCCACAGAGCCAGGGGGTCATGATGACTGTGTAGTGTAGGGGGTGACAGATGGCCACATACCGGTCATAAGCCATCACGGTCAGAAGGAAGTAATCCAACACTGCAAAAACTATGTAAAAGAACATCTGGGTGATGCAGCCTGCATAGGTGATGACCTCGCTCTGTGTCTGGATGTTCACCAGCATCTTTGGGACGGTGGTGGAGGTAAAACAGATGTCAGAAAAGGACAGGTTGGAGAGGAAGAAGTACATGGGGGTGTGCAGGTGGGAGTCTGAGATAGTGGCCAGGATGATGAGCAGGTTTCCACACACAGTGATCAGGTACATGGAGAAGAAAATCCCAAAGATGACGGGTTGCAATTCTGGTTCCTCTGAAAGTCCCAGAAGAAGAAATTCTGAAATTTGTGTCTTAATCCCTGGCTCCATGTGGCGGAGGTGAATACCTGAAAAGAGGAAGGTCAGATGGCTAATTTCACACAAAAAGGTATGACTCACACAGTTGAAATGCCATAGTTAATATTTTAGACTTAAAGTTAATTTCTATAGTTTTGTTTGTATCTAATCCCCTTTAGGCTTTCACAGTACCATCTCTGCTTAGGAAATTCAACTCAAGTCTTTGTTCTCACAAATCATGTGTTCTACAGGATTTTTAACGTGTTTATTTATTGACAAGTAATAATTGTTCATATTTATGGAGCACAATGTGATGCTTCAATAGGTTCTGTTTTGTTTTGTTTTTAGTTCTGCTATTGGGCACATGCCCTCACAGCACAGAGAGACAGAAAGAGGGATAGTGAGAAATCACCCCCTAGGGAAAATGGCCACACCGCAATCCCTTCTACTCTCAGAATGTTAAGTGTGCATTTTTCAAGCTGCTGGGTCTGGAGCTTGAACTGACAGTCAACCATATGCCATCCATCCACCTTAACCATCACATCACCACCTGGCTCAGTGATTATAACTTTATATCCATTGAAAGCAAACTCTCTGTGTCCCCCTTTTACCAACCCCCTGGCAACCACCATTCTGTTGTCTGTTTCTATGACTTTGACTACTTCAGGTGCCTTGGTTAGTGGAATCACACACTGATTTCAAAGGTATTTCATGGATCAAAATAGATCTCCCTAATTTTTATCTGTCAATTGGTATTCACACATCCGTATTATAAGACCATAATTTGGGGGCAAACAGTGGTAGTAGTAGTTAAGGTGCTGGACTCCCACATGATTTACTGTGATTTGAGTCCTGAACTCAGCAGTTTGCAAAACACACTGGAAGGGCTGGCAGCTGGTGTGGTGGTTAAGGCACTAGACTCCCATATGGCTGACTATAGTTCAAGTCCTGGACCTGGAGGGCTTACTTTCTCACATTCTTTCTCTCCTCTCTCTCTCTTTCTCTCTCCCCTCTCTCATCTCTTGTCAAATTAAAAATAATAGTAATAAAAAATCATTTTTTAAAAAAGAGAGAGAAAATCACACTGGATATGTGTGCATGCATTCCCAAAATCCTGAAAGGAAATAGGAAATAGAAGAGAAAGTGATTCTTGCTTTCTCTGTCTCCATCTCTCTCTCTCTCTCTCTCTCTCTCATGGTTTATGTTAAAAAAATTCTACTACTGACAAAGAAAACTTTACCTAAGTTAACAAAAATTTGAGGTGGGTTGATATACAATATAATTGCCTATTAGATTTGATAACATAAAATATATTAACTTTTCACATGCACCAAATATATATATACACACACACGCACATGAAATAATTCAATGGTATTAATAAGTTTTTAGGTGAATGCCTAATGTGAAAGAAGAAACTGTGGAATGTGTCTCATGAACTCCTGTTACTAGGTGTGAATTGCAAGCAACTCATTCATCTCCTTCTTCCAAAAAATTCAGACACATGCAAAAATATCCACATTTCAAAAATTCTGTAAAAGACCCGAAAGTCATTGTACATGTCATCACAACTCAGATTCTACTTTTCCTATTTCTTGAATTACAAATTTCTGTGCACATTTTCTAATTTGACTGAAATCATTTTCTTTCTCCCATTCCTTCTTCATTCGCATGCAATTAGATATCTATTCCCATCACTAAATTGTTCACAATGATGCCCGCATTGCTAAGTCTAACAGATACATGGCTTTTTAACATGTTAAATAAATTAATGATAAATAACATTGTCAGGCAAGGAACAAAAACACATCAATCTCTCAGCTCTTGCTTGGTTAGTTTGACTCTCAGGTGATCTCAGGTAGATGTCCTTGGCATTCATTTTCTCTGAACGGGATCTGCCATACCTACTGGGCTGTCAGACTCACCTGTATGGGCTCTCAGTGAGGACAATCTTCTTGTGGAAGGGTGAATTCCTCCCTGAATGATTGGTGATGGAGATTGTAGCTCTGTCCTCAGGCAAGACACAATGAAAGAATTTAACATGGAACCCTAGCCAGTCTGGAGACTCCAGAAAAACCAACCATGTTCTGTCCAACCCAAGGTTGTACTCCTTGAGAGACAATGGTAGTTGAAATATTTGCAGCTCCATCTCTCTGCTCATTAGGTTCATTTCCTCCTTATAACTACAATCTCTTAGTACCCGATTTCCCTCATGAACACCGGTCTGGCAAGAAAGGAAAATTTTCCTGTTGACTTGCTGTCCTCGAGAGACCAAGTTGGAAGTGTGAAGAATTTATCTTTATTACACTTTCTCTGTGAACTCTCCTGCCTCCAAAGGTCATTAGCACCTTTCACCAATCATGACTTAAAATATAATTGTCATGGGTTAGCAGGTGGTGTTGTAGTTAAAGTGCTGGATCCCACATGGCCGAATGCATGGTTCTAGTCCCAAGACTTGGTGGCTTGATAAATTACACTGGGTGCATGTGCATGTGTTCAAAATCCTGAGAGGAGACTGGAAAAGAAGACAATGTAGTGTGACCATTGCCCCTGAGAAGTGATTTCTCACTTTTCCTCCCTCTCTCTCTGACTCTCTCTAGCAAATACACTTACTCTATGGCTATTTGATGATGATAATAGGAATTTTAGTGTCTTTGTGTTGACTGATATACTTGGTATTCCTTCTGGAAAAAGTAATGTAAAGTTATATGTGATTCAATGTAATAAAAACAAAATCATGATAATAATAAATAAAATTTTAAAAAGAAAAAAAGGAGCACAGTGCATAGTTATAACAATGCATAATCAAAATGTTTGCTTCATCATATTTAAGTCTATTTTTGATTCTAAGGCCATATCGATTCAACTATTTGTTATATTTGCCTTTCTATATACAAAGCATTTTGACTCAGATAGTTGATAAAAAATTATTTTTCTTCATGACAGAATGTGTTGGAGCACATGATGAGAGAAAAGAAGAGAAAGTGTGAGGGAGACAGATAGAACAAGAGAGAAGAACCCTCTACTGAGCAGGGCTATGCAAAGACTCTTCCTCCAGTGAGATCTCCCCCATCCAGTGAAATTTCATGCTGACTAGACTCAGGACTTGAACTAGAGTCTTCACAGGGCTTCCAGCTCTGTGTGGCTGCACCACAGAGTCTGAACCTGATCATCAATTTTGGCAGTGATTACAGGAGGCAATGTGAACTCTGAGCTAAGTAACAGAATAGAATTTTAATGAGCGAATCACAGTTATCATACACCCTAATATATTAAAGTCTACATTTCAGAGATATTGGAAGCAAGGACATACACATACATGAAAATCTGCATTTTCAGATTTGTCTATACTCTATATTACATTAATGGTGTTACTTGCCAAATGCAAATTTTTTTTGCTTTCTAGTTGTTTTTTTCTTCTTGTTCTCTTTTTACATGGGCAGAATACAAGCCCCAAAAGTTATTTTAATAATAACATTATACAAAAATTGCTCCGAATTATATACATCATATGACAATACATTATTTTATTTTATTTTATTTTTTGGAGGGGTTTTCTTGCTACAGGGCGCATGCGCTCTCCAGACAGAGAGAGACATAGAGACAGAAAGCGAGAAATCACCCACCAGGGGGGATGGTCATGCCTCAATCCCTTCTCCTCCATTCTCCTCTCTGGATCTTGGGCACGCATGCACATGCACCAGGCATGAGTTTTAAGCCACTGGGTCTGGGACGCGAACTGCAGTTGACTACGTGGGAGTCCAGTGACATAGCCATTACGCTAACTGCTGGTTCCCAGAGAATACATTATTTTTAAGAATTGCCTAAGGTGAACAGCATGGTGGTTAAGGCACTAGATTCTCATATGGCTAATTATAGTTTGGGTCCAAGAACTGACAATATGCTTTCTTACTCTCTCTCTCTCTCTTTCTCTCTCTCTCTCTCCTCTCTCTCATTAAATAAAATAATAATAATAATAGTAATCACTTAAATGAAATAAAAATAATTATTTAGTAAACAGAATATTTTTAAAAAGAGTTGCAAGTCATTCTATGAGTTTATGATACTATCAAAGTGTTTCTGATACAAGACTAGGAATAACATTGGGGAAGTAGAAAGATATTAAAGAAATAAAAGGCTGGATAGTGAAGATTATACAAAGCTAAATACAGTGTTACTTAAAGTGTACACACTTGAACTTTCACAATCTGATCAGAGTCACAATTATTGACTCTAAGTCTATAAACTCTGCATTTGGACATTATTTCAGCTCCAGGCCATTGATTTTTTTTTTTCACAATTTCCCTCTGAAGACTATTTTCAGAGCCCTCTTTATGTCCCTATTCCTCAGACTGTAGATGAAGGGGTTCAGCATGGGGGTGACCACAGTGTACATCACTGAGGCTGCTGCACTTGAGTGTGAACTGCTGGTAGTGGCAGCACTAAGGTACACACCCAGGCCTGTGCAATAAAATAAGGAGACAATGGAGAGGTGAGAGGCACAGGTGGAAAATGCTTTGTACTTCCCCTGAGCTGATGAGATTGCCCGAATGGAGGAAACTATCTTACAGCAAGAGTAAAGGATCCCAGTGAGGGGCCCTCCACCCAGCAGCACAGCTACAAAATACATCACTATGTCATTAAGGAAGCTGTCAGAGCAAGCAAGGTGGATCACCTGATTAAGTTCACAGAAAAAGTGGGGAATTTCTACATGTGTACAGAAGGACAGCTGCGATGCCATTAAGCTTTGTGACAAGGAATACAGGAGGCTCATGATCCAGGATGCTAGAACCAGCTTTCCACAGAGCCAGGGGTTCATGATGACCATGTAGTGCAGGGGGTGACAGATGGCCACATACTTGTCATAGGCCATCACTGTCAGGAGACAATCATCTACCCCTGCAAAGAGTGTAAAAACACATATCTGGCTGATGCAGCCTGCATAGGTGATGACCTTGCTCTGTGTCTGGATGTTCACCAGCATCTTTGGGATGGTGGTGGAGGTGAGACAGATGTCTACGAAGGACAGGTTGGAGAGGAAGAAGTACATGGGGGTGTGCAGGTGGGAGTCTGAGAAGGTGGCCAGGATGATGAGCAGGTTTCCACACACAGTGATCAGGAAAGGCCCAAATATGAGGGGCTGCAATTCTGGTTCCTCTGAAAGTCCCAGAAGAAAGAACTCTGAAATTTGTGTATCATTTCCTGGTTCCATGATGACTACCTGAAAAGAAGAAAATAAGATGACTAGGTTGATATGAAAAGGAATTATTGCAAAGCTGAAATGCCAGAGTTAATATTTTGCAGTCAAGAGGGGATTTTTTTAATGTTTTTGTATGGATTTAATCCCCTTTAGGCTTTCAGTGTCGTGTTTGCTAGGACTTCTTATCTGACTTCTTTATTCAAGTAATCTATGGGATTTTTAACTTAATTTTTCTTGACAAATAATAGTAGGTCATATTTATGGAATAAAATATGATGTTTCAATAGGGTTTTGTTTTGTTTTAGTTTTACTATTGGGCACATCCACTTACCAGATGGAGAGACAGAGAGAGAGAGAAAGTGAGAAATCACCCCCCACACACCCTCAGGGAATGGCCATTCCACAATCCTCTTCTCTCAGGATATTGGGAGTGCATGCACATATGCCTGGTACTTTTTTCAAGTTGCCAGGTCTGAGTTATTAACTGACAGACAACCATGTACAGCCTTAACCACCACAGCACCAGCTGGTCCAATAACTGTAACTTTATATCCATTGAAAAACAACTCTGTTTTCCTCTTTCACCAATTTTTTGGCAACCACCATTCTGTCATCTGCTTCCACGACTTTGACTACTTCAGATACCTTAGTTAATTGGCATCAGTCACTATTTTATTTCAAAAGTATTCCATGGATCAAAATAGATCTCTCCTCATTTGGGAGGTCAGCAGGTGTCATAGAGACTAACACACTGGACACCAGCTTGACCATTCATGGTCTGAGACCCAAACCCAGCAACTTGAAAAATCACACTGGACATATGTGCATGTGTGCCCAGAATCCCAAGAGGAAATTGGAGGAAAAAGGATTTCAGCTTGGACAACCCATGGGGGTGATTTCTCACTTTCCTTCTCTCTGTCTTTCTGTGTCTCTCTCACAGGTGAGTACACGTACCCTATGGCCAAAAAAAAAAAAAAAAAAAAAAGTATCTTGTTTACTACTGACATAGAATTTTTCTGCATTAATAAAAATTTGGAGTGGATTTGTGTACACAATATAATGGCCTATTAGATTTGATAAAACTAAATATTAACTTTTCACATTCACCATATATATATATACATATATATATATATATATATGTAATTTTACCTGCATAAAAATAGCTGTAAGTAAAAACTCTTTAATATTCTAATTTTAACATGAGAATAAGTTTTTTGGAGAAATTTTTGCCATAGGGCATGTGTGCTCACCAGAAAGAAAGAGAGACAGAAAGACAGAGAGACAGAGAGACAGAAAGCGAGAAATCACCCCCCCCCCAGGGGGAACGGTCGGACACTGCAATCCCTTCTCCTCTATTCTCTTGGGATCTTGGGCATGCACGCACACGCGCCCAGCATGAGTTTTAAAAAGTCACTGGGTCCGGGACTCAAACGGCGGTTGACTACATGGGAATCCAGTGACATAACCATTACACTAACTGCTGGTCTCAACATGAGAATAAAATTTTTCATGTGAATGCTCAATGTGAAAGAGGAAGCTGTGAAATGTATGTGTCATGAAGTAGAGTTGCAAGGTATGAATTACAAGCAACCCATTCATCTGAATCCTAAAATTAAGAAATATGCACCAATATACTCATCTCAAAAACTTTTTAATAGACCCTAAAGTCACTGCACATCTCATCACAAATCTGATTCTACTTTTCCTACTTTTTTAATTGCAAATTTCTGTGCACATGTTCTAATTTGACTGAAATCATTTTATTTCTCTTATTCTTCTTCACCCTCATCCAATTGGACGTCTATTCCCATCAGTAAATTGTCTACAATGATGCCTGCATTGCTAAGTTTAATAGACACATGGCTTGTTAACATTTTAAATAAATTAATGAAAAATAACCCTGATCGACAAGTAACCAAACACATCAATATCTCAGCTCTTGCTAGGCTGGTGTGACTGTCTGGTGATCTCAGGTAGATGTTCCTGGCACCCATTCTCTCTGAACTCTTTCTGTGGTACCTACTGGGCTCTTTGACTCACCTGTGTGGGCTCTGAGACAGGACAGTCTTTTTGTGGAAGGGTGAATTTCTACCTGGATAGTTAGTGGTGGAGACCACAGCTCTGTCCCCAGATAAGACACAATGAAAGAATTAAGCATGGTACCCTAGCCAGACTGGAGATCCCAGAAAATTCAACTCTGTCCAGTTGAAGGTTCTCCTCTCTGAGAGACAATGACAGATGAAATATTTACAGCTCCCTGTATCTGCTCATTAGATGAATTTTCTCATTATAACTTGAACCTCTTAGCAGTTGATTTCCCTCATGGACACTGGTCTGGAAAGGAAAGAACATTTTCCTGTAATTTGCTGCTCTTGAGAGACCAAGATAAAAATGTGCAGAATCCAGTCTCTATTACATGTTCTCTGGGAACTCTCCTACCTCCAAAGGTCATTAGCACCTTTTACCAACTGTTGAGTTAAAATTTAAAAGTCACAGGTCAGCATATGGCATTGAGTTTAAGGTGTTGGATCCCACTTGGCTGAATGCATGATTCCAGTCCAAGACCCAGTGGATTAAACATTACACCGGGCACATGTGCATGTGTGTCCAAAATCCTGAGAGGAGACTGGAGCAGAAGGGAAGGCAGCATGGCCATGCCTTTGGGAAGTGATTTCTCATTTTCCTTCTGTCTCTCTCTTTCTCCACCTCTCTTGGTGAGTGCATGTGCCCTACAGCAAAAGCTAAGAAAAAAAAGTTATCATCACATACTCCATGTGTATGTCTTGAGAAAAATATTGCATGCTATAGAAATGCACAATGATTGAATGTAAATAACAAGTCATAAAATAAAATAAAATGTTTTCAAATCTAACTGAGGAATTCGTCCTTACTAGCCCTTTGGATTTCCAAAGCATAAACTGCAGAAGAGACACAGCTGTTGGTATCTCCAGAAACTGATAATAATGCCATTTCAACATGGGAGAGAACTGTGTTCACATGCCTACAAAACCATGTGTAGTCACGATAATCCTTACTTTCATAATATTTTTGACAAAACGTTTGGGAGTTTTACACTTATAACATGCATTAAGAATTATCATTTGGGGCTAACAGGTGGCATGGTGTTTGAAGTGTGGATAACTGTGGTTCAAATACCAAATCCAACAGCTTGAAAATCATGCCAGGTACATGTGCATGTGTGCCCTAAATCCTAAGAGGACAATAAAGGAGACAGTATTGCAGCAGCGCCTTCTCCTGTGGCTGACTAATTCTCTCACTTTCCCTCTCTGTCCATCTCCTTGGTGAATGCATGTATGTAACCTTTGGCAAATTTAGGAATGATAATAATAATAATTAACAAAAATAAAAAATAATTATTTAAAAATTTTATTTAGATTACTTGCTGTTGAAGATGTTTTGATCAACTGGACTGCAGAGAAATGTTAACATATTGAAATGCTCAGTTTGTAAGCTAAATAATGTGATTGAATGTATAAAAAAATTAATTTTAAAAAACTAAATTAAATTATACTAAAAATTTTAAAATGCCCAATAAAAATTTTTTATTTAGGTGAATGTCTATGCCTTTCAGTTCATTCATTTAATTTCTCCCTCTGGTAAGGGCATTTTGTAATAAATTTCTCACTTTCCCTCTCCCTGTTTTTTCTCTATTTCTCTCCTGCAAGCAGACACGCTCTATCACAAAAATCTCAAAAATATATTTAAAAAATTTTTAAACTGTCATTTAGTCTCTCATGTATGTAACATTGGTTAATTACAAGATATTTATGTCGACCTCTTTAGGCACATTGGACTGAGGTTGGAAACTTACGTGGCTTGTTTAATTTTTACACAGTATCATTTTACTAGGACACACTATTAACAAATTCATGATACATTACAGAAATGAGACTCAGGATGGTTTAATCATGAGCTAAGGATGGAACTTTGATTGAAACTTCATCAAAATCTATCCAGGTCTCAAGTTGTAGGCATCAGACAAATGAAGACAATATAAATCAAAGAGAAAAAGGGAAAGATGTCAAGACCTCAACTGTGAAAGAAAAGACAGTTCATGTCATTTACTTTTTTATAAGTTTATATATTTTTTATATTATCTATGTTTAATCACTATACGTTTTTATAGCATGTGATGTGAGTTCTCAAAGCATAATTGCATTGCATGTCAAGGAAGTCAAAGATACTAACTTTTCCATTCTTGTGTCTGTGAAATGTTCTTTTAGTCTTTTAGCTTTTTCATGTATTACTTTTAATTAAACTGTTAACTTTGGGACAATTATAGATTAACGTGCATTAATAATTAATAATGCAGAGAAAGGTGCCCAAATACAACTTACCTTAACTTTTTTTAAAGAAAATGCCCCAACCAACTACATATCCCTTTATACCTAATGTCTCAACCCGCGAGACAGTGGAACAGGTTTCCTGAGGGAAGGAGTGAGAGACGGGACGAACGGCACACTATCACAGCATGGAGACGACGCAGTGTCTCTTCAGGGTCGTCTCTTTATTGTAGGCAGCACGGAGATGACACAGTGTTCAGGGTCATCCGGAGCCGACAGAATGGAGTCGACACAATGTTGCCACAGCTCAGGGTCATCTGGAGACGACGCAGTGTCGCAGCTCAGGGTCGTCTTCTTCCTGGTCGTCTGTGTCGTCTTCCTGGTCGTCTGGAGATTATGGGCCAGAGATCATGCTTATATACACATTGGTGGGCCGTGATTGGTTGAATGAAGGATAGCAAAAGGTGGGTTATGATTGGTTGCTTTGCGGACCAATCATGAGGTACCCGGATATGTAAATCTGAGGGATTCTAAGCTCACCGATTTGCTATGTGAAGTGGCCAATCAGAGTGTGGTGTCGAAGGTGAGGTTTTTGAAAGGGAGCCAGTTGTGGCCTTTGTAATTGTTTGCTCTCTGAGCCTAAGATGGCAATAGTAAGAGACTCATGAAAAATGGCCTCGGCAGACTCGCTGGTGCACAGCCTCCCACAACCTAATATTCTAATTTCTTCCTCCCTTTATAGAAAAATTATTTTGATATGATCTGATATTATTAAAACCACTTAAGTCGCCATAAGCACTGCATGTTTTAGCTTCATGACACTTTTGTCAAAACAATTAGAAATTTTAGCATTGAGACTGACAGGGAATGTGGTGGTTAAGGCACTAGACTCCCATATGACTGATCATGGTTCAAATCCTAGCACTGGTGACTTGCTTTCTCACTTTCCCTCTCTATATTTTTCTTTGGTGAGTGCACGTACCCTTTGGTAAATTTAGGAATGATAATAATAATAATTAACAAGAATAAAAAATAATTATTTAAAAATTTTATTCAGGTGAACTTTCATTTCCTTTTAATTCATTCATTTAATTTCTCCATGGTAAGGGCATTTCGTAATAAGTTTCACGTAAGTATCAGAACAAACTTAAAGTCGAGTTGGAGATATTTAGCTCTCTGAGCTGGGAGTAGTATTTCCCACTTATAAAGGTAGATGTGTTTCTGATGTTGAGGCCCTTGACCATTAAGGGAGAAAAGTAATTGACTGTGAACATGAAGGTCTACCTTATTTTGTATGTTTATCTCATTTTGTGTGTCTAAGTTTCTACCTGGTTATGTTTTCAAGCTTATGAAAATGTTCATTCTTTATATTTCTACCCTCTCCAACTCTCTATCAAGTTGTCTTTTAATATAAAAAATTAGATTATAAAAGACTCTGTATTTATGTATATGGCAGTGAGTTTTCAGCTCCATTAGCTGGTATGGAGTGGTCTTTCTCATTTCATAAATGTAAGGATGCTTCTCAGGAAATAAACACATCCATCATTTCTAACATTTCCCTTACTTTGTGTTATGCACATTATCCTTTCTATTAGAATTACACATTAAATTATTACATATTCATGTAATGTAGTGTTTGTTTCTTTTGTTTCTTTGGGTTTTTTTTAGGGTTTTGTAAGAGGGCACATGTGCTCACCTGAGAGAGACAGAAGGAGAAGGAGAGTGAGAAGTCACCCTCTAGGAGGGATGGCCATCTCAATCCTGTCTCCTCCATTATCCTCCTGGGATTTTAACACACACACACACACACACACACACACACACGTGCTTGGTGTTTCAAGCCACCAGGTCCAGGACTTGAACTGCTGTCGTCTATGTGGGAGTCCAGTGCCTTATCGGCTATGCCATAGACTGGCCCCTACAGTGTACTTTAAAAAAAAATGTAGGGGAGAATATTGTACTTCCCTTTCAGGTAAATAAGAGAGATGGAAGGACAAGCTTATTCATGCAGAAAACCTGTGACCTTGACATAGACTGGACAGAAATTCAAGTTCTCTTGTGAGTCATCCATTGATCACAAGGGTTTGAGAGGTTCCTCCAGACACTGGAAATCAATAGTAGATATCGATATTGATCATTCACTGCTCCTCTAGTGACTACGACAAAATTTAGAAAGAGGGAGCGGTTTCATTAAGAACAATGGAAGGATTAATAAATAAATAAATAAATAAATAAATAAATGTGGGAGAGAACACTGTAGTTCCCTTTCAAGTAAATAGGAGAAATGGAAGGACATACTTATTCATGAAGAAAACCTGTGACCTTGACCATATGAGTGGACAGAAATTCAAGCTCTCTTGTGAGTCATCCATTGATCATGAGGTCTTGAGAGAGCCCTCCAGACACTGGAAGTCAATAGCAGATGATATCGATATTGATCATTCACTGCTCCTCTAGTGACTAGCAAAATTTAGGAAGAGGGAGCTATTTCATTTAGAAAAATGGAAGGATTTATATTGACAGGCGGCACTGGGAATGTTCATGCAGAAACAGAAAGATGTATGTATCCATATTGAAATAGTAAAACCCACCAAACAATACTATACACCAATAAATAGAACTCCTCACACACAAGCAATCTGTCCTTCCTCAATGAGTACAAATACAGCTGAGAAAGAATCATTTTCTATAGGAATATAATGTATAATTACAAGATTGTTGTATTATATTTAAGGTCATCTCTGACTCTAAGGCAGATTAAAACAAATTATCCTGATTTTATTTCCACATACATTCAACTTGAAGGCATGAGTTTAATCATCAGATTTTGCTCTTCACTATTGTGAGTGCTGTAAATACTGGGCTAAATAAGAAAACTAGATCTTAATAAGAAGAATAAAGTCTAGGCCAGCAGGTGATGTGAAGGTTAAAGCATTGGATTCCACACGGCTGACTGTACAGTTCAAGTCCTGGAACCAGTGGCTTGGAAATCATGCTAGGCATATGTGCATGAGTGCCCACATCCCAAGAAGAGATTAGAGGAGAAGTGATTGTAGAGTGCCATCCCTCCTGAGAGGACTTCTCTCTCTCTCTCTCTCTCTCTCTCTCTCTCTCTCTCTCTCTCGCTCTCTCTCTCCCCTCTCCCCCCCCTCTCTTCTCTTTCTCTCTTTCTTCTTTTCACTTGTGTGTCTTTTCCAAGTTTGGAATTAAGACATGAAATACAAAAGAAGAAACTGTGAAATGCATGTCTCATGAACTACAGTTGCAAGGTATGAATTGCAAACAACCAATTCATTTGGATCCTTCAAAAAATACAGAAATATTGGGGACCAGCAGTTAGCATAATGTCTATGTCGCTGGACTCCCACGTAGTCAACTGCAGTTTGAGTCCCGGACCTGGAGCCTTAAACTCACGCCGGGCGCATGTGCGTGCATGCCCAAGATCCCAAGAGGAGAATGGAGGAGAAGGGATTGTGGCACGGCCATCCCCCCTGGGGGGTGATTTCTCGCTTTCTGTATCTCAGTCTCTCTCTTCTGTCTGGCGAGTACATGTGCACTATAGCAAAAACCTCTCAAAAAAAAAAAAAAACAGAAATATGTACAAATATACTCATTTCAAAAATCCCTTAACCAACCCTAAAGTTATTACATATCTTATCACAACTCTGATTCTACATTTACTACTTCATGACCTGCACATTTCTGGGGACATATTCTAATTTACAGAAATAATGTTTTCCTCCCATTCCTTCTTCACCCTCATTCAAGTGGATGTCTAGTCACATCACTAAATTGTCCACAACAATGCCTGCATTGTCAAGTCTGACAGACATATGGCTTGCTTACATATTTAATAAATTAATGATAAATAACTTTGTCAGACAAGTAACCATAGGCATCAGTCTCCAGCTCTTGCTATATTGGTTTGGCTCTCAGGAGACCCTGAGTAGTGTTCCTGGCATCCAGGCTCTCTGACTTGTTCCTGCAATACCTCCCGGGCTCTAAGACTCACCTATATGGGCTCTCAGAGAGGACAGTCTTCTTGTGGAAGGGTGAATTTCTCTGGAAATGGTTGGTGGTAGAGACTTCAGCTCTGTCCCCAGACAAGACACAATGAAAGAATTAATCATGGAACCCTCACCAGTCTGGAGATTTCAGAAAAATCAACCACAGCTTGCCCAGCTCAAGGCTGTACTCCTTGAGAGACAATGACAGATGAAATATTTACAGCTCCCTATATCTGCTCATTAGGTACATTTCCTCCTTATAACTACAACCTCTTAGTAGCTGATTTCTCTCATGGACACTGGTCTGGGAAGAAAGGAAAATTTTCCTGTTGATTTGCTGTTCTCGAGAAACCAAGTTGAAATACTGATGAATTTATCTTTATTACATGTTCTCTGTAAACTCTTCTGCCTCTAAATGTCATTAGACCTTTCACCAACCATGAGTTAAAATTTAATTGTCATGAGAACCAGCAGTTAGCGTATGTATAGTGGCTTAATCATACATACTATCATCAACAAATTATTTTCCATTTCTTATTTCTTATATATATGTTTTCCCCCTATTTCTCACCCTCTGCTATTTCGCAGCCTACTTCCACACTATCTCTGGTATCTGCTGTTGCTTTCCATTCCTTTTTTCCCCCACATTTTATTGATTCACAAAATATCTTAAGTAATCTAATTACTTTCAATAGCAAGTTTAGCTGATATATACATATCTGTGAATACTTAGGCATAAACCTCAGTGAGTAGAATGAATATACTATAAAGTAGCACCTAGCTGAGGCTATATAGCTTACTATGGTCATTAAATAGGTATTTCTTTTAATTTTTTAATTTCAAAAAAGGCAGTTTTAGTCCTAATAAATGAAAATAAAAAATGTTAAGAAAACTTTGCTTAAGACTCAAAGCCAGGAAACAGGTTAGGATTTTGTTCAAATGGTAGGTACATAGACCTGTCTACAATTCAAGAGAAGACAACAATCTTGAACTCTGGAAAACAAAGCATAGAAGAATATCAGTAATGTTTTAGTGAAAAGTCATAAAATTCTATTTCACCAGTTCAGACTCACATACTTGGTCTATCTTCTGTTGTGTTCTGATCTTTCCATTTAAATACAGCCACTTTAACCACTACACCATCAGCTGGCCCAATAACTGTATCTTTATATCCATTGAAAAACAACTCCAGGGCCAGCAGGTGGCATGGTGGTTAAGGCACTAGACTCCTACATGGCTGATTGCTGTTCGAGTCCCAGATCTGGTGGTATGCTTTCTCACTCTCTCTCTGTTTCTATCTGGTCAAGTTGAATAATAATAATTAATAAAATAAATAATTCCTTTTAAAAAATAAATAAATAAAAAGGGAAAACAGCTCTGTTTCTCCCTCTCGCCCATCCCCTGGCACTCAAGATTCTGTTGTCTCCTTCTATGATTTTGACTACTTTCAGTACCTTAGCTAAATGGAATCACTCAGTATTTTATTTCAAAGTATTTCATGAATCTAAATAGATCACCCCTCCATGACAATGGCCATTCGACAATACTCTCTTCTATTTTGAGCTCCTTATTTTTATCTGTTGACTAGTATTCAGACAACTGCATTATTAGATCATAATTTGGAGGGCCAGCAGTTGTCATAGTGGTTAAAGTGCTGGTCTCCAACTTGGCTGACTATGGTTCAAGTCCCAAAACCAGTGGCTTGAAAATCACACATGTATGTATGGGTGCCCAAAATCTCAAGAGGAAAAGGGAGTAGAAGGGATTTCAATGTGGACAATAACCCAGGGGTGATTTCTCACTTTACTTCTCTCTGTCTCTCTCTCTCAGGTGACCACATGTGCCCTACGGAAAAGAAAAGTATTTATGTTTACTACTAATGTAGAAAATTTTTTCTAAGTTAATAAAAATTTAGGATGGATGGGTATGTACACAATATGATGGCCTACTATATTTGATAACACAAAAACTTTTCACATTCACCCAGTATGTATTAATATCTATCAACACATAAAATAATTCAATATTGTTATGAAATTATATTTTTAAGCTTTAATTCATTATTAGAAGAAAAACCCAAAAGAATAGAATATATTCAGACCCAAGAACATAAAAACAAAATACTTCCATAATTTGCAATAAAGTAAAAAGCTAAGACACTCACAAACCTATTCAATTTCATCAGCAAGAAAAGAGTTGTAAGTGAAGTCTTTTTGTTTGGAGAGGTTTTTGCTATAGGGTGCATGTGCTCACCAGAAAGACAGAGAGAAACAGAAAGACAGAAAGCGAGAAATCACCCCCCAGGGGGAATGGCCACACTACAATCCCTTTTCCTCCATTCTCCTCTCAGGATCTTGGGCATGCAAACACACACGCACCTGGCATGAGGTTAAGCCACCGGGTTCGGGACTCTGAGTTTAAGCCCCGGGTTTCGGGACTCGAGCCACGGTCAACTACATGGGAGTCCAGTGACATAGCCATTACACTAACTGCTGGTCCCAAGACTTTAATATTCCCATTTGACTTTTGAATAAATTTTTATTTGAATTCACAATGTGAAAGAAGAAACTGTGAAATGCATGTCTCACTAAATACTGTTGTAAAGTACAAATTGTAAGTAATCCATTCATCTGGATTCTTTAAAAATTCAGAAATATGTACAAACAGACTCACTTCAAAAATTCCTTAAAAGACCTAAATGCCATCGCTTATCTCATCACAGCTCTGATTCTACTTTTCCTACTTCTTCATTGCAAATTTCTGTAGACATGTTCTAATATAACTGAAATATTTTATTTCTCCCATTCCTTCTTTTTTTTTTTAAAGAATTATTTTATTTAATTGTATTCATCATCATTATTTTAATTTTAATTTGGCTGGGGGGGGGGACAGTGGTGGGAGTGAGAAAGCAAGCCACCAGGTCTGGGACTCAAACCACGGTCGACCATGTGAGAGCCCAGTGCACTTAACCACCATGCCATCTGCTGACTGTTCCCATTCCTTCTTCACCTTCATCCAATTGGATGTCTAGTCCCATCACTAAATCGTCCACAATGATGCCTGCATTGCTAAGTCTGACAGACACATGACATTTTTACAAATTAAATAAATTAATGAGAAATAACTGGGTTAGTCAAGGAACCAAACACATCAACCGTTCAGCTCCTGCTAAGCTGGTTGGCTCTCAGGTGATATCAGGTAGATGTTCTTGGCTTCCATTCTCTGAACTGGGCCTGCAGTACCTACCAGGCTCTCAGACTCACCTCTGTGGTCTCTCAGAGAGGAAATCTTTGTGCGGAAGGGAGAATTTCTCCCTGGATGGTTGATGATGGAGACCAAAGCTCTGTATTCAGATTCGACACAATGAAAGCATTAAGCACGGTCCTCCTAGCTACACTAGAGATTCCAAAAATATCAACTTGTCTAGCCCAAGGCTGTCTTGTCCAGCCCAAGGCTGTACTCCTTGAGGGATAATGACAGAGAAAATATTTACAGTTCCCTATATCTGCTCATTAGGTACATTTTCTCCTTTTAACTACAATATCTTAGATACTGATTTCCCTCATGGACACTGGTCTGGAAAGAAAGGAATATTTTTCTGCTGATTTGCTACTCTCAAGAGATGAAGTTGAAAGTGTGTGATGAATCCACTCTTTATTACAGATTGTCTGGGAACTCTCTTGCCTCCTAAGGTCATTAGCACCTTTCATGATTGTGAATTATTATCTAATTGTCATGGATCAGCTGATGGTGTGAAGATTAAGGTACTGGATCTCAAATAACTGACTACACGGTTCAAATCCTGAATCCAGTAGCTTGGTGGGAATGTATATAGGTCCAACCACTATGGAGAACAGTATGGAGGCTCTTCAAAGATCTACAAATAGAACTACAATATGATCCATCAATTTCACTCCTACATATCTACCTGAAGAAAGGAGAATGCTCAGTTGGAAAACTGCATGCACATCTATGCTTATTTTTATATTATTCACAATTGCTAGACATGAAACCAACCCAAATATCCACAGGCAGATGAATGGATTGAAAAAGTCGAGTACATAATAAACTTTATGGGATAGCACTAAGCCATAAAAAATAAGTCCTGGCTTTTGATAGAAAATTGCCAAATATGGAATATTTACTGCTAAGTGAAGCAAGTCAGGCTATGCCAGAGAGACATTGTATGTCTCCACTTAATATGTACAGAGTGTTGGCACTCCATGACAGAAGCTGAAAGTTCAGAGGATATAGAAGCGTACAAAATAGTTATGGATACAGCAGTGTTGGAAGAGTGTAGGAGAATAGGGAGATTATGAGGAAAGAAGTTAAGGAGAAAAATACAGGCAAGACATTTCTGGGACATAGAAATGGATTATTATCTGTTGATAATGTGTATAGTATCCTGAACTGGACTGATATGAAATGTATTCATGTTGGGTAAACTCACTTTGTATACTGATTGAGTGTACAAAATAAATTAAAATTCAATAAATAAATAAATAAAACTACAATGAGATACCATTTAACACCAGTTGGAATGGCTAGCATTAAAAATATAAAGAACAACAAGTGCCGGTAAGATTGTGATGAAAGGAAATCCTCTTACATTGTTGTTAGGAATGTATATGTGTACAACCTCTGAGGAAAACAATTTATAGGTTCCTCAAAAACCTACAAATAGGGGAACCAGCAGTTACTGTAATGGCTATGTCGCTGGACTCCCACGTAGTCAACTGTGGTTTGCATCCCGGACACTGTGGCTTAAAACTCACGCTGGGCACGTGTGCGTGCATGCCCAAGATCCCAAGAGGAGAATGGAGGAGAAGGGATTGCGGCGTAACCATCCCCCCTGGGGGGTGATTTCTCGCTTTCTGTCTCTATGTCTCTCTCTGTCTGTCTGGCGAGCTCACGCACCCTATAGCAAAAACCTCTCCAAAAAATAAAAATAAAAAAATAAAACCTACAAATAGAACTATAATGTGACTCAATAACCCCTCTCCTTGGTATTTACTCAAAGGACAGGAAAGGACTCAGTCGGAAAGACACACATTCATGATTATTGTTGCACTATTCACTATTGTTAAGACATGGAATCAACCTGTGTCCAAAAACTGATGGCTGGGTTGAAAAATGGTGGCACATATGTACTGTGGGCACATATACACTGTGAGATGAAAAGGTTTAGCATGGGTGTGACCACAGCAGACTATTACTCAGCCATAAGAAACAATGATACCGGCAGCCGTGCGCCGGGGAACGGCTGCGCGGA
>NW_006203499.1:191358-206415 GCF_000334495.1 Tupaia belangeri chinensis
AAAAAAAAAAGAGAAGAGGATAGAGAAAGATAGCAAGTGAACAATAGAGGGGATGTTAGTGAGAAACAGATATGGTTTATTATCTGTTGAAGATGACGTGTATAGTATTCTCAACTGGACTGGTCTGGGAAGTATTTCATGATGGGTGAAGTCTTTTAACAAGCAAAATGAGAAATAGTGATTGACTGTTTTAAAAAATTATAATAATAATAATTATTGGGAAATGCATGGAAAAGACTTTGAATGATAAAGCGGGGAGATCGATGCCTCTGTATTGACTGACATGCATGGCATTCCCTTTTGAAAAAGCAATGGAAGTCAATGTAAAGTTATATGTAATCCAATGTAATATAAAGAAGATTATGATAATAATAAAAAAAAGAAAAAGAAACAATGATACCCTCATATTTGATCCAAAGTAGATGAATGTAGAAGCCTTAATATTAAGCAAAGTGAGCTAGCCTTTGAATAAAAGCACATCACATATTTCTACTCAATGTGTCCTGAATGTCTTCACTATATGGCAGAAATGAAAAGATGCAAAGATATGATAGTGGAGAGAATAAATGTAGACTGCAGAGATTGTAAGTGAGGGCAGTGGGGGGGGGGTTGAAAGTGAGTGGAAAAAGAAAAGAGAAGGAACAATTAATAGACAAAAGAATGAAAAGTTCTGCTTTTAAAACATCTGTCATTTTTGCTTTAAAAAGTAAAAATTTTTTTTAAAAATTTTTTGGCCAGTTATAAAACACACTAGATGCCAAAATCCACATTATCAACAGAGCAGTTAAGGTCCTCATATGTGAATGAAAGATGAACCCAAACATGAAAAACTGTGGTCTCAAATATATTTCTCCCTCAAAGGATTTACATGGTTTTACTTTCTAAGAACAGTTTGATGTGTGTGTGTGTGTGTGTGTGTGTGTGTTTCTAGAAAGGAATACAACTCAGTACTGTAGTTTCAGTAAAACAAAAGAATTAATACTCACTATGATCTATGCTTCTTGAAAAGAAAGCGCTCTTATGAACCCTTCATTGTTCAACAAGATGACTGAGAATTTACAAATCATTTTGATGAGAGATTGGAAAAGACTTAGGGAAAGTGGAAAAAATGACAAAGGAAAAGCTGTTGTATATCATAGAGAGCAGCAATCTTGATTTAAAGGCTTACTGAAATTATATAGAGAGATTGAAATCAAATAAATGGAAACTCCCAGCACTCATAAGAGGACCAAGTTTTACTCCCGAAATTTGATAAAGAATTAAGAAATTAGCTCTGAGGCATTGGGGCATTACAATCAGGTTGACTTATTCTATTTCAGAAAAATTGGTGCTTTTATAACTTTCCCCAAAATAATCTTTTCAGGGCATTTTTTATGTCTTTATTCCTCAAACTGTAGATGAAGGGGTTCGGCATGGGGGTGACCACCGTGTACATCACTGAGGCTTCTGTACTTGAAAGTGAGCTATGGGTAACAACAGCACTAAGATACACTCCTAGGCTTGTACCACAAAATAAGGAGACAACTGAGAGGTGAAAGGCACAGATGGAAAATGCCTTGTGATTCCCCTGAGCTGATGAGATTGCACGAATGGAGGAAACTTTCTTAGAGTAATTGTAAAGGATCCCAGTGAGGGGACCACCACCCAGCAGCACAAATGCCAAAACGGGTCACTATGTTATTGAGAAAAGAGTCAGAACAAGCAAGGTGGACCAGCTTACTAAAATCAAAGTAGAAGTGGGGAATCTCCACATTTGTACAGAAGGACAGTTGCAAAGCCATTAGGCTATGCAATAATGTATGCCAGGCACCTATGGTCCAGGATGCCAGAGCCAGTTGTCCACAGAGCCAGGGGTTCCTGATGACCGTGTAGTGCAGGGAGTGACAGATGGCCACATACTGGCCATAGGCCATTACTGTCAGGAGAAAGTCATCTATCCCTCCTAAGAGCAAGAAAAAGAACACCTGGGTGATGCAGCCTGCATAGGTGATGGCCTTGCTCTGTGTCCGGATGTTCACCAGCATCTTTGGGACGGTGGTGGAGGTAAAGCAGATGTCAGAAAAGGACAGGTTGGAGAGGAAGAAGTACTTGGGGGTGTGCAGGTGGGAGTCTGAGATGGTGGTCAAGATGATGAGCAGGTTTCCACACACAGTGATCAGGTACATGGAGACCAAACAGGAGGGGCTATAACAGTGGTTCTTTCTAAAGTCCCAGAAGAAAAAAATTCTGAAATTTGTGTATCATTTCTTGGTTCCATGGTGACTATCTGAAAAGAGGAAAATACAATGGGTAATTTCACATGAGCAGGTATTACTCTCATAGTTGAAATTCCATAGTTAGTATTTTCCCTTCACAAAGTTATTTTTTATTTTTTTGTATAGATTTCATCTGCTTTAGGCTTTCATCATGCTATCACTGCTTAGGACTTCTTATCATACTACCTTATTCTCATAGATCATGTCTTCTACAGGATTTTTAACTTACTTATTTCTTGACAAAAAATAATAGTATATATATTTATGGAATAAAATGTAATGTTGCAAAAACATTTTAATTGATTTTTGCTTTGTTTTTAGTTTTGCTATTGTGTACATGCACTCACTGGACAGAGAGACAGAGAGAAAGATGGAAAGTGAGAAATCACCCCCCATGGGGAATGGCCATTCCACAATACTCTCTTCTCTCAGGATGTTGGGAGTACATGCACATATACATGGAATTTTTTTTGAGTTGCTGGATCTGGGGCTTTAACTGGCAGTCGACCATGTGCAATTCAGCCACTTTAACCAACACCCCATCAGCTGGCCCAATAACTGTGTCTTTATATTCATTGAAAAACAACTCTCAGGCCAGCAGGTGGCATGATGGTTAAGGTGCTGGGCTCTCACATGGTTGATTTGCAGTTCGAGAGTTCGAGCTCAACCTGGTGACTCTCTCTCTCTCATCAAATTAAATACTAATAATAATAATGTATAAAATAAAATGAATAATTCTTTAAAAATAAATAAATAAAAAGAACTCTGTTAGCCCATTTGGCAATCCCCTGGCAACCACCATTCTGTCATCTGCTTCTTTTTAAATTTTTTTTATTTATTTATTTTTTTGGAGAGATTTTTGCTATAGGGTGCATGCACTCACCAGACAGACAGAGAGAGACATAGAGATAGAAAGCAAGAAATCACCCCCCAGGGGGAATGGTCACGCCACAATCCCTTCTCCTCCATTCTCCTCTCGGGATCTTGGGCACACATGCACATGCACCCGGCAAGAGTTTTAAGCCACCAAGTCCGGGATGCAAACCATGGTCAACTGTGTGGGAGTCCAACGACATAGCCATTACGCTAACTGCTGGTTCCCTTTTATTATTTTTTTTTCTGTCATCTGCTTCTATGACTTTGACTATTTCAGATAACTTAGTTAAGTGAAATTGCTCAGTTTTTTTATTTCAAAAGTATTCCATGAATTGATCTCCTTATTTTTCTCTGTGGATTAGTATTCAGAGAATGGTATTATAAGATCATAGTTTGGGGGACCAGCAGGTGTCATAGTGGTTAAGTTGTTGGACTTGACATGCCCAATGTGGTTCAAATCCTGAACCCAGCAGCTTTAAAATCACACTGGACGAGAGGGCATGCATACCCTAAAACTCAGGAAGGAAATGGTGGAGTAGGGATTCACCATCCACATCTCCCCAGGCTATTTCTTTGTTTCTCTCTCTCTCAGGTGAGCAAATGTGCTCTATGGCAATAAAGAAAAATAGGTATTTATGTTTATTATTGATGTAAAAGAATTCTTCTAAGTTAATAAAAATATAGAGTGGGAGGGTATGTACACAATATGATACCCAATTAAATTTGATAACACAAAATCTATTAATTTTCCACATTAAGCCAGTATATATCTATATTGATCAAGACATGAAATAATTCAAAGGTATTCTAAAAATTTTATTTTAAAACTTTATTATTAAAAAATATTCAAAAGAATAAAATATACTCAGACCGCAGAATATAAAAACAAAATGCTTGCATGATGTGCAATAAAGTAAAAAGCTAATAGATTCAATTACACAGCAAGAAAACAAATGTAATTAAAAATTCTTTAGCACTCACATTTTGATCTTAGAATAAACATTTTTATGTGAATACTCATTCTGAAAGAAGAAACGTGAAGTGTATGTCTCATGAAATACAGTTGCAAGGCATGAATTGCAAACAACCCATCTGGATCCTTCAAAAATTACCAAAATATGCACAAATATACTCATTCTGAAAATTCCTTAATAGACCCAAAAGTCATTGCACATCTCATTGCAACTCTGATTCTACTTTTCCTACTTCTTGAACTGTAAATTCCTGTGCACATGTTCTAATTTGACTGAATTCATTTTATTTCTCCCATTTTTTTCTCTGCCCTCATCCAATTGAAAGCCTATTCTCATCACTAAATTGTCCACAATGATGCCTGCATTGTTAAGTCTGAAAGACACAGGGCATGTTAACATATTAAATGAATTAATGATAAATAGAGTGGTCAGACAAGTAACCAAACACATCAATATCTTGTCTCTTGCTGGGTTGGATTCTCTCTCAGGTGATCTCAGGTAGATGTTCTTGCCATCCATTCTCTCTGAACCACTCCTGTGGTGTCTACCAGGCTCTTGGACTCACCTGTAATGGGCTCTCAGAGAGGACAGTCTTCCTGTGGAAGGTTGAATTTCTCCCTGAATGGTGATAGAGACTGCAACTCTCTCCCCAGATAAGACATAATGAAAGAATTAAGCATAGTCTCAGAATCAATTGGAGATATATATATAAAAATAAATAAATAAATAAATAATAGTAGCTGATTTCCCTTTTGGACACTGGTCTGAAAAAAAAGGACATTTTTCCTTTTTATTTGCAGCTCTCATACAACAAAGATAAAAGTATGATGATTCCACTTTTTATCACATGCTCTCTGTGAAATCTGCTTCTAAAGGTCATGAGCATCTTTTACCAACCTTGAGTTAAAATTTAATTGTCATGGGTCTGCACGTGGCATGGAGGTTAAGGTGTGGGATCCCACATTGCTGATTGGGCTATTCAAGTTCTGCACCCAGTGACTTGAAAATCACAGTGGGCATGTGTGCACATGTGTCCAAATTTCTGATAGGAGAACTAGAGAAGAAGGAATTGTAGTATGGCCATACCCCCTGAGAAGTGATTTCTCACTTCCCATTTCTTTCATTCTGTCTCTCTCTGCAAACACACTCAATCTATTCCAAAATTTTATCTGTGTGTGTGTGTGTGTGTGTGTGTGTGCACGCATGCATGTGCATTGTGTTAGGACACAAATGCCAGACCCTAAGACCTTCAAGTAGCACTTCCTTTTTAAAAAAACATTTATTTATTTATTTATTTATTTATTTATTTTTTATCTATTTATCTAGTTATTTGTTGTGCTTTTCAAACCACTGAGTCTGGAACTTACACTGCAGTCAGCCATGTGGGAATCCAGCACCTTAACCACCATACCACCTGCTGGCCCCTCGAGCAGCACTTGAAGAGCAAGCACCCTGATATTCTGCCTCCTCTAGAACTGGCTCAAAGTGACTACATTGATGTTTTCTTAGAGATTGCTAGGAGAAATCAACAGGACATAAATGTTTTTACAGGAAACTTTGACCTTGAATCAAAAGATAAGGATAGGAATTTAAACTCTTGTGAGTCTTCTTTTGATCATAAATTTTGAAGAGAATCTTGAACACAAAGAAAACATATGTTGGATGATACTGATATTTGTTCACTCACTGTCTGTTCAATTGATAGGGCAAAATTTAAAAGAGGGGGAGATAATTCATTTTAAGCACTTTAAGGAATTATAATTACAACCAACACTGGAAGTGTTCAAGGAGAAACAGGAAGATATTGAATGAGACAACATAAAAACACATCAATCAATCCTTCACTGCAATGAGTAAACACCCTTCCACATGGACAGCAATTTTCCATACTTCACAAGTAGATGAACAGGGTGAACAAGAAACATGGTGCAGAGTTAACTCAATGTATGACTGCATGTTCATTTCATCATATTAAAGACTATCTCTGACTCTAAGACAATATTTGTTCAACTATTTGTTTAAATTTGCCTTTACATATACAAGGCATTTAGACTCAGGTAGGTGCAAAAAATTTTTTTTCTATTCATGATAGAATGTGTTGGTGCACATGAAGAGAGAGAAAGAGACAGCAAGAGGAAGACAGAATTAAAGAGACAGAAGCACCCTCTATAGGGCAGGGGGATGCTGAGACTCTCTTCCTCCAACCCTCCACCCCTCCAGGATCCTGGGCCCACACCCATCCAGTGAGATTTCTGGCTGACCAGACTCGGGATTTGAACCATGGTCCACAAGTGGGTTCTAGCTCTGTACTCAGGTACACTGAGTCTGAGCCTGATCGTCGTATCTGACAGTGACTACAGTCAGGAATGTGAACTCTGAGCAGAATAACAGAACCATATTCTAATGAGGGAATTATGGGAAATCAAACACACTAATATATTGAAGTCTATATTTCAGACAGAGGAAGCAAGGACAGATATGGAAATCTGCTGTTTCAGATTTTTTCCATACTACACATTACATTAATGGTAAATAGTTGCCAAATGTAAAGTTGTTTGTTGTTTTCTAAATTTTTTTTTCATGTTGTCATTTTCTTTTTCTGTAGACAAAACACACCCCAAGAGACTTATTTTACTAACACTATACAAATACTTCTCCAAAATATACATCATTTTAGAATATATTTTTTTGCTATGAACATGGGCACATGAACTCACCAGAAAAACAGAAAGTGAGAAATAACCCCCAGGAGAGATGGCAACACTGTAATCCCTTCTCCTCCATGGACTTGGGGCATGCACACATACAAGCCCAATGTAAGTTTTAAGCCGTCAGCTCCAGGGCTAGAATTGGGGTTGACTGTGTGGAAGTCCAGCAATGTAACTATCTCACCATCTGCTGTTCCCAACAAGAACTTTTGTATTTAGCATTTATTTATTTATTTATTTATTTATTTATTTATTTACTTATTTATATTTAATAATAGTGATGGACAGAGAGAGAGAGAGAGAAAAAGCAAGCCATCAGGTCCAGGACTTGAACCACAGTCAGCCATGTGAGAGTCCAGCACCCTTAACCACCATCCCACCTGCTGTCCCAGTCCAACAAATACTTAACAATCTTTTTAGAAAACCAGAATTTTGGGTGCCAAGGTTTTGAACTCTGCAATCATGGCCATTACTTCAGCTCCAGGCTAATGGACCCTTTCATAGTTTCACTCCAAAGACTATTTTCAGAGCCCTCTTTATGTCTCTATTCCTCAGACTGTAGATGAAAGGGTTCAGCATGGGGGTGACCACAGTGTACATCACTGAGGCTGCTGCACTTGAGTGTGAACTGTGGGTAGCACCAGCACTGAGGTACACACCCATGCTTGTACAATAAAATAAGAACACAACTGATAAATGAGACACACAGGTAGAAAATGCTTTGTACCTCCCCTGAGCTGATGAGATTGCATGAATGGAAGAAACAATCTTACAGTAAGAGTAAAGGATCCCAATGAGGGGAACTCCACCAAGCAGCACAAATGCAAAATAGATAACTATGTCATTAAGAAAGGTGTCAGAGCAGGCAAGGTGGACAACCTGATTAAGTTCACAGAAAAAGTGGGGGATTTCCATATGTGTACAGAAGGACAGCCGCAATGCCATAAAGGTATGTAACAAGGAATATGGGACACACATGATCCAGGATGCCAGAACCAGCTTTCCACAGAGCCAGGGGTTCATGATGACCGTGTAGTGCAGGGGGTGACAGATGGCCACATATCGGTCATAGGCCATCACAGACAGGAGGAAGTCATCCAATGCTCCAAAGATTAGGAAAAAGAACATCTGAGTGATGCAGCCTGCATAGGTGATGACCTTGCTCTGTGTCTGGATGTTCACCAGCATCTTTGGGACGGTGGTGGAGGTAAAACAGATGTCTACAAAGGACAGGTTGGAGAGGAAGAAGTACATGGGGGTGTGCAGGTGGGAGTCTGAGATGGTGGCCAGGATAATGAGCAGGTTTCCACACACAGTGATCAGGTACATGGAGAGGAAGAGCCCAAATATGAGGGGCTGCAATTCTGGTTCCTCTGAAAATCCCAGAAGAAGAAATTCTGAAATATGTGTGTCATTTCCTGGTTCCTTATGGTGGAAGTGACTATCTGAAAAGAGGAAAATAAGATGGTTAATTTCATACAAACAGCTATTACTCACATAGTTGAACTGCCATAATTAATATTTTGCAGTCACATTATTTTCTATGTTTTTGTTTGATTCTAATTCCCTTTAGGCTTTTACAGTGCCATCTCAAATCAAAACATCTCTCAAAAGTAAAAAATGGCAGAGAGTGAGAAACAGGGGAAAAATGTATATACAAACATTATATATGAAACTACAAATGGAAAATTATCAATGATAACATGCATGATTAAGCCACTATGCAGTATATTCTGGATGGGAAATTATATATATATTTTTATTTATTTATTTATTTTTGGGTTTTATTGGAGAGGTTTTTTGCTATAGGGCACGTGCGCTCACCAGACAGACAGCGAGACACATAGAGACAGAAAGCGAGAAATCATCCCCCAAGGGGGATGGTCACGCTGCAATCCCTTCTCCTCCATTCTCCTCTCGGGATCTTGGGCACGCACGCACATGCGCCCAGCATGAGTTTTAAGCCACCAGGTCCAGGACATGGACCACGGTCGACTACGTGGGAGTCCAGAGACACAGCCATTACGCTAACTGCTGGTTCCCTGGATGGGAAATTATATTTTGTGGCAATGCTCAGTGAATGAATGTAAATTAATAAAAATAAATAAATAAATTTTAAAAAGCAGATTAGATCCAGAAGATCAAATCTCAGATGTAGAAGACAGAATCTCTGGTCTAGAAAAATTCACTGCAAAGACTAAGAACCCAAAAAAAAATGAGAACAATATACAAGAAATACTAGAGACCATTCAATGTCCAAACATACAGGTAATTGGTATCCCAGAAGATACAGAGACTAATAAGTGTATTGATAATCTATTCCGTGAAATCCTGGAAGAAAACTTTTCAAACCTAGAGAGGCATGCAAAGATCCAGACCCAAGAAATACAATGGACCTTACATAGAATCAACCCAAGAAGATCTTTTCCAAGACATATCATAGCCAGATTTACCAAAACCACAGACAAAGACAAGATACTAAAATTTACAAGAGAGAAACATCAAGTTACTTACAAAGTATATCCCATCAGGCTAATAGCAGACCTCTTACCAGAAACAATGTGAGCAAGGAAAGAATGGGAAAATATATTCAAAGTATTAAGTGAAAAACAATTTCAACCGAGAATACTATGCCTAGCAAGATTATCCTTCATATGGGAAGAAAAGACAAAAATGCTCTCAGATAAACAAAACATGAAAGAATTTACCAACACCAGACCATTTCTTCAAGAAATTATGAAGGGAGTGCTATACCAGGAAAACTAAAGTCAGAAACACACAAATAAGAATCCAAAAAACAACCAAGAAAATCACCAACTTAATGGTAGGGAGAAGTCCAGTGTTGAATGTTAACTTCCAGAATTTAAACAGAAAGATTAGACCACAACAGAAGAGAGATTAATTACATGAGACTGAACTGGTGAAACTGAATTTCATAACTTTTGACTAAAACATTACTGATTTTCTTCTATGCTTTGTTTTACAGATTTAAAGATTTTTGTCTTCTCTTGAGCTGTTGATAGGTTCATCTACCTACTATTTGAACAGAATCCTAATCTTTTTTCCTGGCTTTAAGTCTTAAGCAAATGACTCTTAACATTTTTTATTTTGATTTATTAAATCTAAAACTGTTTTTCTTGAGATTAAAATATCTATTTAATTATTACAGTAAGCTAAATAGCCTCAGCTAGGTGCTACTTTATAGTATGCTCATTCTGCTCACTGAGTTTTATGCCTAAAGTCAAATATGTGTTCACAGCTATGTATCTATCAGCTGAACTTGTTATTGAAATTATTTCAATTCAGATATTTTATGAATCAATAAAAAATGGGAGGGGAGGGAGAAGGGATGGAAAGCAATTGTAGAAACCAAAGACAGTGTGAGAGGAAAGTAGGAAATGGCAGAAGGTAAGAAGTAGGGAATCAAGAGGAAAAGAAAAAAAAAAGAACAACAAAAAATATAGAAGATACAGACATGGAAAATTCCTTGTTGATGTTAACATGTATGACAATATCCTTTATAAAGCCAGTACACAGTGTAATCTGGATGGGAAATTGCATTTTCTATTCTGTGATGATGTACAGTAAATGAATGTAAAATAAATACATTTAAAATTAAGAAAAAAAAAAGAATTCCTGTCTCACTTCTTTGTTCCCATAGATTATATATTCTACAGGATTTTTTAAAGAGTTTTTTTTTTTTTTTGCGGGGGAGGACCAGCAGTGGAAGTGGCTATGTCACTGGACACCCATGTAGTCGACTGCAGTTTGAGTCTCGGACCCAGTGACTTAAATCACACTGGGCGCATGTGCGTGCGTGCCCAAGATCCCGAGAGGAGAATGAAGGAGAAGGGATTGTGGCATGGCCATTCCCCCTGGGAGGTGATTTCTCGCTTTCTGTTTCTGTCTCTCTCTGGTGAGGGCACACATCCTATAGCAAAAACCTCTCAAAAAAAAAAAAAAGTTTTTTTTTTTAATTTGACCAGAGCAGGACAAAGTGAGAGAAAGAGAGAGAGAGGGAGGGGGAAAATGAGAAAGCAAGCCACCAGGTCTGGGACTTCAACCACAGTTGTTCATGTGGGTGTCTAGCGCCCTTAACCACCATGCCACTAGTCGGCCCCTATTCTACAGGATTTTTAACTTATTTATTGACAAATAATCATAATAGTGAATTTTTACAGAGTACAATGTAATGTTTCAATATGTTTATTTTTTCTTTAGTTTTGCTAGGAGAGAGAAAGAGACAAAGAAAATGAGAAATCACCTCCCAGAGAGAATGGCCACACCACAAACCATTCTCGTCTCAGAATGTTGGTGTGCATACACACATGCCTGGCAAGTTTTCCAAGCCATCACGTCTGGGAGTAGACCTGTGAAGTTGGTCATGAATGGTCCTGCCACCTTAACCACCATGCCACCAGCTGACCCAATAACTAACTTTATATATCCATTGAAAAACAACTGTTTCCCCTTTCATGAATCCCTTGGAAACCACCATTCTGTTATCAACTTCTATGACTTCAACGATTTCAGATACATAGTTAATGGAATCACATAGCATTTTATTTCTACACTCTTCCATCAATCATAACAGTACTCTCCTAATTTTTAATCTGTTGATTAGTATTCAGATATCTTTTAGAACCACAATTGGGTGAAGGGCAGCAGGTGTCATAGTGGTTAAGGTGCTGGACTCCCACATGGTCAACCATGGTTTGAGTCCTGAACCCAGCAGCTTGAAAATCATACCAGCTGCATAAGTGTACAGGCCCAAAACCCTGAGAGGAAATTGGAGAAGTAGGAATTACAGCATGACCATCCCCACTGGGAAGTATTTTCTCACTTCCCCTCTGTCTTTCTCTTGGTCTTACACCCTATGGCAAGAAAAAAAAAGATTTATTTCTACTACTAATGAAGAAGAATTTATCTAAGTCAATAAAAATTTGAGAGAGGTGGGTATGTATAAAATATGATTTATGATCGCATTTGATAACACAAAATGGTTACCTTTTCAGTCACCTAACATCTATCTATATATAGCAATACATTAATAGCAATGCTATTCTGACCATTTTATTTTAAAACTTAAATTTTTTTTTTTTTGGAGAGGTTTTCGCTATATGGCTCATGCGCTCGCCAGACAGACAGAGACAGAGACAGAAAGCGAGAAGTCACCCCCAACGGGGGATGGTCATGCCACAATCCCTTCTCCTCCATTCTCCTCTCGGGATCTTGGGCACGCATGCACACATGCCAAGCATGAGTTCTAAGCCACCGGGTCCGGGACGCAAACCACGATCGACTATGTGGGAGTCCAGCGACATAGCCATTACACTAACTGCTGGTTCCCAAATTCATTATTTTTTAAAAAATCAAAAACATACAAAATACTAAGACCCCCAGAACAGGAAAAACAAAAGACATGTATGATTTGCAATAAACTAAAAAGCTAACAGATTAAAAAAAAAAAACTATTCAACCTCACTAGCATGAAAATATTTGTAAATAAAAACTCTTTAATATCCGCACTTTGACTTTGAATAATTTTTATGTGATTGACCAATGTGAAAAGAAGAAACTTAAATGTATGTCTCATAAAAATACTGCTACAGGGAACCAGCAGTTAGCATAATGGCTATGTCACTGGACTCCCACGTAGCCGACCGCGGTTCACGTCTCGGACCCGGTGGCTTAAATCTCACGCTGGGCGTGTGTGCGTGCGTGCCCAAGATCCCGAGAGGAGAATGGAGGAGAAGGGATTGCGGTGTGACCATCCCCCCTGGGGGGTGATTTCTCGCTTTCTGTCTCTATGTCTCTGTCTGTCTGGCGACCGCACGCGCCCTATAACGAAAACCTCTCAAAAAAAAAAAAAAAGAGAAAAAAAATACTGCTACAAAGTATGGATTGCAAGAAATTCATTCACTCTATCTACAAAAATAATACAGAAACATGAACAAATATCCTAATTTCAAAAATTTCTTAACAGACTCAAAAGTCATTGCATTGCACATCTTATCACAACACGGATTCTACTTTTCCTCCTTCTTTAAATGCAAATTTTTATGGACATGTTCTAATTTGATTGAAATCATTTTTATTTTTCTCATTCCTTCTTCACCCTCATCCAATTGGATATCAATTACTATCAATAAGTTTTTGACAATGATGCCCGCATTTTTTTTTACATTTTTTTCTTTCTTTATTTACATTCATTCACTGTACATCATTATAGCATACAAAATGAGATTTTTCCATTGAGAATACACTGTATATTGGCTCAATCAAGCACATCAACATATGTGTTATTGTCAACAAATCATTTTCCATTTCTTGTTTTCTGTATATTTTGCCTTTTTTCCCATCCTTGATTCCCTATCTCACCCTCTGCCATCTCCCACCCTCCTCCCACACTGTGTCTGGTATCTATTGTTGCTTTCTATGCCTCCCCCATTTTATTGTTTCACTAAATATCTTAATAAATCTAAATATTTTCAATAGCAAGCACAGCTGATATGTACATATCCATGAACACAAGACTGACTTTAGGCATAAACCTCAGTGAATAGAATGAACATACTGTAAAGTAGCACCTAACTAGGGCTATATAGCTTAACTGCAGTCATCAAATAGGTATTTCTAATGCCTATTTTTTTTCTTCTGAAAATTTTTTTTATTAATTTACATTCATTCCCTGAGCATCATCACAACATTCTAAATGTGATTTCCCATCTAGAATCTGCTGTCTACAGTTGTCTTCAATCCCTTTTCCCCCAACATTTCGTTGGTCACACAATATCATAAGTAATCTAACTACTTTCAATAGCAAGATCAGCCGATGGTTTCAAGAAAAGCAGTTTTGAACTGGTAAGGATATTTCTTTGAAACTTAAAGCCTAGAAACAGGTTAGTATTCTGTTCAAATAGTAGGAACATGAATCTATTGATAGCTGAAGACAGGACAAAAATCCTTAAAACCGGACAACAAAGCTTAGAAGAAAAGCAGCAATATTTTAGTCAAGTCATAGGATACTGAGTCTGACTGACACATGACTTGTTAATGTCTTAAATAAATTAATGATTAATATCTTGGGCCGACAAGTAACCAAACACATCAATTTCTCAGCTCTTGCTGGGCTGGTTTGGCTCTCAGGTGATCCAAGGAAGATGTCCTTGGCACTCATTCTCTCTGAACCATTCCTGCAGTACCTACCAGGTTCTCAGACTCACCTGTGTGGGCTCTCAGAGAAGACAGTCTTCTTGTGGAAGGGTGACTTTCTCCTTGAATTGTTGGTGATGGAGACTGAAGCTCTGTCCCCAGACAAGACATCATGAAAGAATTAATCTGGTCCCCCAGCCAGACTGGAGACTCCAAAAACATCAACTATGTCTTGTCCAGCCCAAGGCTATACTCCTTGAGGGACAATTATAGAGGAAATATTTATAGCTACCTTTATATGTTCCCTGGGTACATTTTTTCCTTATACCTACAACCTCATAGTACCTGATTTCCCTCATGGACTCTAGTCTGGAAAGAAAGACAAATTTTCCTACTGATTTGCTATTCTCAAGAGACCACGTTGAAAGCATGATGAATCCAGTCTCCATTCCACATTCCCTTTGAATTCTCCTGCCTCCAGAGGTCATTAGCACCTTTTACCAACAATTGGCACAGGCCAGCTGAAGGCATAGAGGTTAAGGTACTGGGTCCCACATGGCTGACTGCACAGATTGAGTCTTGGACCCAGTGGCTTAAACATCATACTGGATAGGTGTGCCTGTGTGTCCAAAATTCTGAGAGGATACTGGAGGAGAAGGGATTGCAGCATGAACATCCCCCCCATGAGTTGACTTTTCACTTTTTCTTTATCTCTTTTTCTCTTTGTCCCTCTCTTTCTCTCTGGGGAGCACATGTGCTCTACAGCAAAAATCAATATACATATATATATACACTATATATATATATATATGTGTGTGTGTGTGTGTGTGTATGCACACATACATATATATATATAATTTTTGATTATCACATAGTACATGCATGTACTTTGAAAAATAGTGTATGCCCTACAAATGTACAGTGATTGAATGTAAATAACAAAGCATAAATGTTTTTTTAAAAAAATTATTCCTCCGGGACCAGCAGTTAGCGTAATGGCTATGTCACTGGACTCCCACATAGTCAACTGCGGTTCGCATCCTGGACCCAGTGGCTTAAAACTCACGCCGGGCGTGTGTGTGTGTGTGT
>NW_006203499.1:206504-219949 GCF_000334495.1 Tupaia belangeri chinensis
TCTCTCTCTCTCTCTCTCTGTCTGTCTGGTGAGCGCACGAGTCCTAAGAAAAAAAAAAAAGTATTCCTCCAAGTCTAACTGAGTAACTTTTCTTTACTAGCCCCTTAGATTTCCAAAGCACAGACTGTGGTGGAGACACAGCTTTTGATATCTCCAGAAACTGATGCTTTTCAACAAGGGAGAGAACTGTGTTCAAGTGCTAGAAAACCATGTGTAGTTCTGTAATCCTTGGCTTCATGATACTTGTGACAAAGCACTGGGAGTTTTATGCTCATAACATGCATTAAAAATCATTATTTAGGGCACAGTAGGTGGTGTAATAGTTAAGGAGAGAGACTCTTATATGCTTGACTGCAATTTGAGTGCTAGATCCACTGAATTGAGGAAAATCTCACCAGGCCCAAGTGCGTGTGTCCCCAAGATCCTGGGAGGATAATGTAGGAGAAGGGACTGCTGCACAGCCATTCCCCTGGGGGCGGAGATTTCCCACTTTCCTTCTCACTTTCTCTGTCTTTGCCTCTCTCTCCAGCAAGAACACACACCTAAGGCAAAAGAGAGAGAGAGAGAGAAATGTATACCTTAATAATGAAAATAAAACTCACACCAGCAGGTGGTGTGAAAGCGAAAGCACTGGATTCCACATGACTGACTACACTATTCAAGTTCGGACCTGGTGCCTTGAAAATTATGCTGGGTGCGTGTGCAGAGGTGCCAAAATCTTGAGAAGAGACTAGAGGAGAAAGGAGTGTAGTATCCCATCCCTCCTGGAGGGTTTTTTTCTCTCTCTCTCTCTATTTTTGTTTTCCACGTTTGAAAATTAATATATGAAATAGAAATGTGGACAAAAAGAAAACTGACCATATATCAGAGCAGAAAGTTTAATAAAGCAAGTTATGTATATTGGATGATGAGTTTGAAATGAAACAGAAGCTCTAGAAAACACATAGCTGGAGCGGCCAAAAGGTTAAGTACTTCCCCTGGAGAAAAGCATCCCCAATTTAATCTCACGCTCTCTGGCGTTTGATCCTGGGAAGCTGATGTGAGTGTTTGAACTGCACATTCGCTTTTATCCTAGTTCAGTTATTACATCTAGTTGACAATGGTGACAACAAGACCCCCAGTTGGTTCCTCTTCAGACAGACCCACCCCTTCGCAGGATCTCCTAGGACCGCTTAGTAGACCCAAGTATTCTCCACCTGGCGAGCTCAGCAAGGAGTTACCTTGTGACGTCGCCAAGAGGCGGATTCTCTCTTACTACAGGAAGACTTCCGCCTGTTTGATTGGCTACTGAAGACGTCTGTTAGGACGTGTTGCCCTGCTTAGGTGCGGTCTGAGCGTGGGCGCACCTGTTGGGCTGTGTGGCAGGGGTTTCCAGACTCAGCACATCAGCACCCCCTGCCCCTTCCATCAGGGGTTGGGCTTGGGTCGCCCCTGGTCGGTGGCTCTCAAATCATTTTTATTATTATTATTTTATTTAGTATCATAATCTGTTTATATTACATTGAATCACATATATCTTTACAGTGTATTACATTTCTTTTTCTAACAGATAACCACTGCATATCAGTCAAAACGAAGACGTTACTATCCACGTCATCATCATCATCAAATAGCTTTTCATAATTTTCTCAGATTATTATTATTTATTCCCATTATTTTAAAACATTTAATCACTATATATCATTTGACTTGTATAAAGGATTTACCCAACATGAAATACTTCTCAGATCAGTCCAGTTGAGAATACTATACTTGTTATCAACAGGTAATAAACCATGACTGTGTGCCACGAATGTCATGCCTCTCTATTTGTTCTCTTGCTATCCTCTATACTCTTCCCTTCTACCGCTCTATTCCACACTGTCTCCAGCATCCATAACTGCTTTTATACCCTCCAATATGCTCTTGAATCATGAATAAAAGCACGAGAGAGAATCGAGACCACCCCAGAGCTACAGAGGCTGGCTGGACAGGCAGAAAGATGGTGGCAGCCATGGTTTCTGCAGCTTCTAGTTCTCAGTTCTCAAACATTATAGCTGAACCATCAACATCTAACGGACGCATCGTTCCCCATTCTTCATCTTCATATGTCATATATCCACCTGATAAACCTTTCCTTAGTAGGGAATCTACAACACTCCCCAGATAAGCCTATGCTTGCCTATCCAGAAAGTAACAGCAGAGTCATATTTTCTGCTCTGAAGAATCTTCAAGATAAGATTCGATGCCTAGAACTTCAAAGAATTCAGGCAGAAGAAAGCATGAAAACTGTCTAGAGAAACGATTGAATATAAAAAAGCACTGAATGATCAGATACAGGAAAGGGCAAATTCAAGGAATGAGGAATCAAAGCACAATCAAGAACTGACGTCTCAGTTGTTAGCTGCAGAAGATAAATGTAATCTTTTAGAAAAATATGGAATCCATGCAAAATATAATAAAACATGCAGAAATGGAGAGGACAACGATCTTAGAGAAACAGGTTTCCCTAGAAAGAGAATGACAGTATGATCAGACACATGTTCAGAGTCAACTTAAAAAAATCAGATCTTCTTGAACAGGAGTATAGCAAACTTACAATGCAGGCCATTGCAGAAGAAAAAAGTGGAAGAATTGGAAGCAAAACTCCATGAAGAATAGGAAAGGAAATGTATACAAGCTAAGGCAGCTGAGTTCCAGACTGGTCTAGAAGCAAATAGCCTTATCTTTGAAGATAAAGCTACTTCATGAATTTCCAGTGCAAGAAGAATTAAAAAGTGGGGGGGGGGGGGGAAGTCAAAACCACCAGAAAAGAAAGGCCTTAGGAACTATTTCCGCACACAACCACACTATAGATCTATAGATTATGCTTGGGTGATAAGCCATTTGTAGCTGGAAATTCCATCTGTCCCAGCCAAGCTGTGATAGCCAATGTTTAGCACGTCTTGCATCTAGTGAAGCAGCATAGTAAAGCTTTGTGCAACGATCAAGGAGTCAACAATGCTCCTTTGATTTGTGCTAAGATGATCACCCACAGCTTGCAAAACTTATTCAAGAGTCTCTGACTACTGAACTTTAAAGACAACTTAGAGTACGAACTGGAGGTACTGGTGGGAAAGATGGAGGCAAAAGTCAACCAAATAACTGAAGTTCAAAATTACCAAACCCAGCTGGAGAAACAGAAGCTAGAGGAGCAGAAAAAGGAATTAAGACCTACCAAAAAAAGACTCTTGAGGAAGAAGGAAACCATGGCAGTCATTTTTCTGGAATCACAAGGACCACAAAAAAGAGTTTTGCCAAACTGAGACCTGGAGAAAAAAGTAGGAAAAATCTCCAGTTATGAAGAACATGCAAACCAGACAAAATTCATTACAAAGCACAAATTTGAATTGGGATTACTGACTGCTACTACCAAGTCATACATTTTATACAGAGAACCTTTACTTCATCAGTCAGATGTTGACAATTTACATTCTAGGTCTCACATTTACATTGAAATTAATTAATAGCAGGTTTTAAGGGGCCCAAGCTTAATTACATAGGGTGCTTATGTAATGCACTCTGACTTAATGTTAGGCCATTTATATGGGAACCAGGAGAGTTCTAAAGACTGAAAAGCCACACGTACTCTGTTACTTTGAGATGAATTTGTTGTACCAATTTATTGCACTTTGTAAGCAAATTACCAATGTTTTACTTGTGCATGTGATTTTTTTAAAATAGTTCTTTGTATACATACAAATAAAATTAGATTTAAATTTTCAAGATATGAGGCTGTCCAATAAGCAGTGTTTGCTTGAAAAGTTTCATTTTTAAATTTTCCCCTGGCTTAAAGAATCCATTTCCCCTTTCCAGTACAACCATTAAATATATTATTGTTTTGTTTTGCTTATTGGCATTCCAAACCATTGACCAGTATTAAATGCACTTATATTGCTTTTTTAATCTACTATTTTAAAATGTCAAACCAATCACTAAGTTGAATACCTATAAAAATTGTTAAAGTATACTTTAAAGTATAAACAAATTATTAATGAAATAACTGTGGAATAAATTGAGAATGGGACAGAGAAGGAAAATGATCTGAAGCATGTGACTTGTAGTTTTTAAGTAATACCTTTTTATCATCATGCTGTTCAGTCAAAACATTATGGTTTTTAATCTTAGAGAACCCCTTGAATGTATGCTCACTCCGGTATACAGTATAAGTGCAAGATGAACTGTACACACATAATTGCCATACTATGTTAAGAGTGTAAATCATAATTTTGAATAGATCAAGACATGTTAGTTTTTTATATATTTGCCACAAAGTCAGTAAAGCAACTTTTTTAAGGTTAAAAAAATTTTTTTTTTAAAGAGAGAAAAGACAGCTGGAGCAAATTCCCAAAAGGGGATTGTTGTAGTCAAATGAGCGAGAAATAAGAGGACATCCAGACATAGCCAACTGATTGGAGTTTTATTGCTGGCAGCTTATGGGAGGATTCATGTCACTCAAAGACCCTGCAGCCCAAAGTGAATGAGTGAATGAAGAGGGGTGCTTATAAAGGCAAAAAAAAATCACAATCATTTCTGGGTTGACATGGTGATTATGGTGGAAAATAAGGAAAGGGTGGAGAGGAAAGGGAGTTGGGTTCCTAGCGAAAGCAGAAACAGAAACCTGATCAAGCAGGTTAATAATTTCCAAGGGCACTCTCCACACCTTTGTTCAATGATCCCCATGGCTTTGGGCAGGGCTCTGGTAATTGGCGATTACATTGCTAGGGAACATCTAAACAAAAAGCTTTCTGGCTAGTTAACAAAGACAGTAAGATTATTAATCACTGTCTACTGTGGGCAGAAAGAGGAAGCAAGTATAATGTAAAGTTCAAAGATGGAGGTGCTTCTGCTTCAGAAAGAGAAAAGAGATTAACAGACAAAAGATAGTAAAGTTCTCTGCTAAAAAAAAAAAAATCTGTAATTATTTATTTAAAAAAACTTAAAACTTTTGACCAGTTATAAAACATATTAAATGCCAAAGCCCACATTATTAATAAGAACAGTTAAAATCTTAATATATGATGGAATGATGGACCCAAAAGTGAAAAACTCTAATCTCAAATGTTTTTCTCCCACAAAGCTTTTAAATGATTTTTACTGTCTAAGCCCGGTTTGTTTGTTTGTTTGTTTGTTTGTTTGTTTCAGAAAGGAGTAACTCAGCACTGTTGCTTCAGTAAAATAAAATAAATCTTATTCACTATGATTTATGCCATTTGAGAAGAAATAATCCCTACTAAAGTTACACTGTCCCAGGAGATGAATGAGAATTTATAAATGATTTTGATGTGAGATTGTAAATGACTTTGGTAGAGTGGGAAAATGACAAAAGGAAAATCTGTTGACTATCAGAGCCAACAGAAATCTTAATTTAAAGGCTTACTGAAATTATACAGAGAGATTGAAATCAAAGAAATGAAAACTCCAGGCACATATAGGAGGATCAAGTTCTACTAACTCAGAAGCATTGATGCCTGCAAACAGTGAAGCTTATTCTGTCCCAGAAAAATTGGTCTTTTTATAGCCTCCCCCCAAATAATCTTTGCAAGGCCTTCTTTATGTCTTTATTCCTCAGACTGTAGATGAAGGGGTTCAGCATGGGTGTGACCACAGTGTACATCACTGAAACTCTTGCACTTGAGTATGAACTGTGGGTAGCAGCAGAGCTAAGGTACACACCCATGCCTGTGCAATAAAATAAGGAGACAACTGAGAGGTGAGAGACACAGGTGGAAAATGCTTTGTGCTTGCCCTGAGCTGATGAGATTGCACGAATGGAGGAAACTATCTTATAGTAAGAATAAAGGATCCCAGAGAGGGGACCACCACCCAGCAGCACAGATGTAAAATACATCACCGTGTCATTAATAAAAATATCAGAGCAAGCAAGATGGACCAGCTTAGTAAGATCACAGTAGAAGTGGGAGATTTCCACATGTGCACAGAAGGACAGCCGTAATGCCATTAGACTATGCAATAATCCATACAAGGTGCTTAAAGTCCAGGATGCCAGAACCAGTTGTCCACAGAGCCAGGGGTTCATGATGACAGAGTAGTGCAGGGGGTGACAGATGGCCATGTATCGGTCATAGGCCATCACGGTCAGGAGAAAGTCATCCAACACTGCAAAGAGAAGGAAAAAGAACATCTGGGTGATGCAGCCTGCATAGGTGATGACCTTGCTCTGTGTCTGGATGTTTACCAGCATCTTTGGGATGGTGGTGGAGGTGAGACAGATGTCTACAAAGGACAGGTTGGAGAGGAAGAATTACATGGGGGTGTGCAGGTGGGAGTCTGAGATGGTGGCCAGGATGATGAGCAGGTTTCCACACACAGCAATCAGGTACATGGAGAGAAAGAGTCCAAATATTATGGGCTGCATTTTTGGTTCCTCTGAAACACCCAGAAGAAGAAATTCTAAAATGTTTGTGTCATTCATTGGTTCCATGGAGTAGCTGTGACTACCAGGAAAGACAAAAATAACATGATTACATGGACACAGCTGAGCTTTGCTGATGTAGTTGTAATGCTGCAATGTATTTCCAGGGAAGACATTAGTTTCTATATTTTAACTGAATTCTATAGTTTGCCTGGTCTTTAGGACATCCCTAGAAACATTGCTCATCAGGAATTTTTGTCCTACTCTGATCCTTTCTTTCCAAAATACTACCTATTTTACCGTTGTATTAAGGTCACAGCTGGAGAAATCAGGTAATATACACAAGATCTCTCTGTATTATTTCCTTTTTTTTTTTTTTTGGAGAGGTGTTTGCTATCAGGCACGTGTGCTCGCCCAAAAGAGAGAGACAGAGAGACGGAAAGTGAGAAATCAGCCCTCAGGGGGGACGGCCACACTACAATCCCTTCTCCTCCATTCTCCTCTCAGGATCTTGGGCACGCACGCACACACTCCCGGCATGAGTTTAAACCACCAGGTCTGGGACTCGAACCGCGGTCGACTACATGGGAGTCCAGTGACATAGCCATTACACTAACTGCTGGTCCCATCTCTGTATGATTTCTTACACGTACACATGAATCTAAAATTTTCTCAATGAAAACTTTAATAAAACAAATTATTTCTTCAGTTCAGGAACATACATGGACTGCTGACCATGTTTCAGACACTGTGTAAGCAGAGAATTATAGAATACCAAAAAATCAAAATCCTGACATCCCCATGATGGAGCAATAATACAATCAGGTAAGGAAATGGTATGTCTATCCCCTTGATTGTGGTAATGCCACCATGTGTATTCACTCACACACAAAGTCATCAGATTTCACAGTAAATATGGACAGTCTTTTGTATATCAGTTAGCTCTTATTAAAGCTCTTTAAAATAATTATATGATCAAATGTTAAAAATATAAATCCAAAGACATCATTGTAGAGAGGATAAGTGTAGCTACCAGAAACTGTAAGGGAAGGTAGTGAGTGGTAGAGGGTGGATGAGAGGGGCAAAGAAAAGAAACATTTAACAGGCAAAAGAATGTGAAGTTCTCTTTTGAAAAAAAAATTCTGTAATTTTTGCTGCATAAAAAATGTTTGGGAGACCAGCAGATGGCATAATGGTTACATTGGTGGACTCCCACAATGTCAACCATAGTTCAAGTCCCAGACCTGGCGTCTTGAAACTCACGCTGGGCGCATGTGTGTGCATGCCCAAAATCCCAAGAGGAGAATGGAGGAGAAGGGATTGCAGCTTGGCCATCCCCCCTGAGGGGGGTCTCACTTTCTGTCTCTCTGTCTCTGTATGTCACTCAAGTAAGTGCACATGCCCTATAGCCAAAATCTCTCAAAAAAGTTTTAATTTTAAAATAAATAAATAAAATAATAATTATAGAACATGCCAGGTGGTGAAATGTGCTTTGGAGAAAGTGAAAGCAGGTATAAGGAAGAGAGTGGACTGTATGGAATACTACTCAGTCATAAAAAAGAGCGAGAGAGACACTAACATTTGATGCAGAGAAGAAGACTGAGTCCACGATGAGAGCTGAGATATAGTGATTTCAGCAATAAGGCAATGAAGATGTTCTGCTGAGAATTTACCCTGGTGGAGACCCTGTATCCATCTCTCTGCCTCTCTCTGTCTCTTTCTGTCTCTCTGTCTCTGTTTTCTTGTTTTTTCTTTTTGTTTTTTTTTTTTGTAATTTTTAAGGTGAAGTTTTTTTCTTGACTCTGAAATCCTCTTTTATCATCCCCTCCCCTTTCCCCCTGCCATCTAGGCAAACGGAGAGATCAGGCCAGAAGGAGACTGAGTCTGCCGTGAGAACTGAGATATAGTGATTTCAGCGATAAGACAATGAAGGTGTTCTACTGAGAATTTACCCTGGCAAACAGAGAAAGCAAGCCAGGTTTTCATTTTTGTTTTTTAAAATTAACAAATAAATTTTGTTTGTTTGTTTGCTTGCTTTTTCCATTTTTCTCTTTTGTTTTTCTTTCTGTCTTGCTCTGTTTTCTTACCCTTTTTTTTTTCTTTTTTTGGAGAGGTTTTTGCTATAGGGTGCGTGCGCTCGCCAGACAGACAGAGAGAGACAGAGAGACAGAAAGCAAGAAATCAACCCCCAGGGGGTATGGCCACACTGCAATCCCTTCCCGTCCATTCTCCTCTCGGGATCTTGGGCACGCACGCACACGTGCCCAGCATGAGTTTAAGCCACCGGGTCAGGGACTTGAACCACTGTCGACTACATGGTAGTCCAGCGACATAGCCATTACGCTAACTGCTGGTCCCCTTACCCTTTTTCTTTTACCTCATCACTTTGCTGCTCAGCCCCCACCCACTGAGTATCTAGACAAGTCTAAGTGAAAAGTTGCCAAAATCTGAATACCATTTGGGTCCTCATATTCCTCAACTCCCACTGAATCTGTGACACAAAGAGAGAAAAAACACAACACCAAAGAGTTTGCAGACCATGTCCTCCTATGCACCTCTGATCGTTCAGACTATCTTTTTAAAATTGGAAAGAAATGAACAACCCATCAGATGACTAGAAGTCACCACAGAAGCACAAGAAATATGTGAAACCAAGAAAATCCCTCACCTCCAAAGGATAAGAATAACTCCTCTTCATCGACAGAGTACAATGGAACTCATGAAAATGTCTGATAAAGAATTTAGAGTATTTCTAGTGACAAAGCTAACAGAGATAGAAGAGAAGAGAGACAGAAGAAAAAAGCCCATGAGTTCCAGGAGTTGAGGAAGTTCTTGCAAGAGCTGAAAGAAGAAATACACACCATAAAAAAGAATCAAATGGAACTGTTGAAGATGAAGGTTATACTACAGAGGAGGTCAAAACCTCCTTTGAAAGTATTAAAAGTAGACTAGATAATACAGAAAATCAAATATCAGATGTAGCTGACAAAATTGCTGGACTAGTAAAATCCCATAAGGTAAGGAGACTAAGAAGGGCATTGAAAATTTCTAAACTTAGAGAGGCATTCAAAGATCCAGACCCAAGAAAAACAAAGGACCCAAAATAGGATCAACCCAAGATCTTCCCCAAGGCACATTATAGCCAGATTGGCCAAAACCACAGACAAAGACAAGATACTCAGACTGGCAAGAGAGAAACATCAAGTTACCCACAAAGGATATCCCATCAGGGTAACACCAGACCTCTCATTGGAAACAACACAAGCAAGGAAAGAATGGGAAAATATATTCAATGTGTTGAGTGAAAAACAATTTCAACCAAGAATGCTATATCCAGAAGACAAGAACATTCTCAGATAAACCAAACCTGAAAAAATTTACAAACACCAGACCAGCTCTCCAAGAAGTTCTGAAGGGAGTGCTATCCCAGGAAAACTAAAGTCAGACACACAGAAATAAAAATTCTAAAACAGCTAAGAAAATGGCCAGCTTCATGGTAGGGACAAGTCCAGAGCTGAATGTTAACTTCCAGAATTTAAACAGAAAAATCCAACCACAACAGAAGATTAAGTACATGAGTTTGAACTAGTGAAATAGAATTTTATGACTTCTGACTAAAACGTTACTGACCTTCTATTCTTTGTTTTCCAGTGTTAAGGAGTTTTGTCTTCTCTCTAGTTGTGTACAGGTCCATGTTCCTACTCTTCGAACAGAATCCTAACCTGTTTCCTGGCTTTCAGTAATAAGCAACGTTCTCTTAACATTTTTTGATTTTGATTTATTAAATACAAAACTGCTTTTCTTGAAATTAAAAAATGTATCATCATTGCTAGCAATCATCATCGTCAGCAATACACACAACATTTCTGAAATCAGCGTTCACTTTTGGTTTCACCTCATGAATACACACAGTAACTCATCTCTCAGGAAAGCAAACACCACAACACTCCTGCCCTGCCCAGGGTGGGGTTGGCTCTCAGATGACCTCAGGTAGGCATTCTCGTGTTTCATTCCTTTGGACTTTCTCTTCTGCAGTGTCCACTGACCACTTGGTCTCACCTGTATGGGGTCTCTGGGAGAATGTTCTCCTTATAGAAGTACATGTTCTTCCCTGGATTGTTGAAGAATGAGACGGAAGCTCTGTCCCCAGAAAAGACAGAGGAAAGGACTCCAGTGTGGATCCATAATGCACCTGGGACTCCCTAACAAACAACCACGTCTCACTCAGCCCAAAGCTGCACACCCTGAGGGACAACAGCAGAGGAGATATCCACAGTTCCCTATTTCTGCTCATTAGACACATTTGCTTCTTGGTACTGCAACTTTGAAGCACACGATTTCCCTGTGGGACACTGATCTGGACAGAAAAAATTTGTTCCATCCATAATGCACCTGGGACTCCCTAACAAACAACCACGTCTCACTCAGCCCAAAGCTGCACACCCTGAGGGACAACAGCAGAGGAGATATCCACAGTTCCCTATTTCTGCTCATTAGACACATTTGCTTCTTGGTACTGCAACTTTGAAGCACACGATTTCCCTGTGGGACACTGATCTGGACAGAAAAAATTTGTTCCTACTGATTCTATACTCTCAAGGGATGGGATTATAAATGAGGTAAATCCAATTTTTATTCCTCCCTCTTTGTGAATTCTTCTGCCTTCCAAAGGTCTAACTCCTTTAGCTTAAGTTTCTCCAAAGTCAAACACTGAAGAACCTGTTTGACTAGGTCCCTAGGTTTTCAAAACCTTGAGTCTTGGTGGAGAAACAATTTCTGATATCTCTACCAAAAAAATTCTTTGTTCTTCAGGAAGGGAAAACTTTCTCTGATGTAAATGGATGAGCATTACAAGCGTTGGCTTCATGACACTTTTGCCAAAACAATTAGAATTTTATAATTGGGGCTGACAGGTGGTGTAGTAGTTATGGGGCTGGACTCTTACATCGTTGACCATGATTTGAGTAGACCTGGCAGCTTGTTTTTTCATTTCCCCACCCCTCCTCTCTCTGACTCTCTCTAGTGAGCACATGTGCCCTATAGTAAATTTTTAAAATAATAATAAATTTAAACAAGTTTTTAAAAAATAATTTAATATTTCTATCACAAGTTAAGAACTATTGTTAGGGGACCACCAGTTAGCGTAATGGCTATGTCACTGGACTCCCATGTAGTCGACCGTAGTTCAAGTCCCGGACCTGGTGGCTTAAAACTCACGCCAGGTGCGTGTGTGTGTGTGTGTGTGCCCAAGATCCCGAGAGGAGAATGGAGGAGAGGGGATTGCAGAGTGGCCATCCCCTCTGAGGGGTGATTTCTTGCTTTCTGTCTGTCTCTCTCTGTCTGGCGAGTGCATGCGCCCTATAGCAAAAACCTCTCCAAAAAAAAAAAAAAGAACTATTTTTAGTACCATATTATACAATGTTTGGTAATTAGAGGAGATATATTTAGATCTTTTTATGTATCATAACTTGAACTTAGCACTTTATGAAGACTGTTTAATTTAATTTTTATACAACCCCATTGTATGAGGAGGCATTAATTTTTCTTCTTTTTTTTAGGTATTGGCCATATGATTCATATATATATTCACTGGAGAGGCAGAGAGTGAAAGAGAGAGAGAGTGAGAAACTACCCTCCAGGGGCATAGCCATGCTGCAATCTCTTCTCCTCCAGTCTCTTCTTAGGTTTTTGGGAATGCACTCACACATGCCTGGAGTGATTTTCAATCTACTGGGTCTGGGATTCAATCCATGGTCAGTCATGTTGGAGTCCAGTGCCTTAACTACCAGCCCACCTGCTTGCCCCTGAGACAGTCTTATTATATATGCCATTCTCCATTGCAGAAATGTAATTCATATCGTAGCTGGTCAGTTTAAGGTTTAGGACTTCAGTCATTTGAAATTAAGAAAGACCTTTGTGGGACCATGTAGTTTACGGGCCACTTGAAAAACCCACTGGGGAGTGGGTGCATGCATGCCTAGAACCCTGACAGAGGAATGGAGGAGAAGGGATCAATGCATAGTCATTCCCCATGAGGAATGATTTCTTACTTTCTCTCTGTCTCAGTCTCTGTCTCTCTCCAGTGAGTACATGTATCCTATAGAAAAACTGATTTTTTTTGAAAAAGCTATATGTTTTCATTTTCCTATACTTTTATTATTTTTCATTTCCACCTTTCAAGTGTTTCCTTCCTTGCACATCACATTCAATAACATGAATTTTAAAAAGTACACAGGATAACAAGTCTTTATGAAGCATTTACATTTTGTTACACATTACATGAATTATAGAGATGATTAAAAGCATACAAGAGGATTTCCATAGGTTATATGCAAATATTACAGCATTTTATATATGGTACTAAAACATCTGTGAACTTTGGTATCTGCAGGAGATCCTAAAACCAAGCCCTCAAAGATACCAAGAGACAGCTATCTTGTCATTTCTTGCTCTGAAGTGCTTTAAGCTCTGCATCATGGTTTCCTTCAATACCAGAATAGTTGGCCCTTTTATACTTTTCTTCCAAATAATCTTTTCAGAGCTGTCTTTGTATCTTGATTCCTCAGACTGTAGATGAAGGGGTTCAGCATGGGTATGACCAAGTTGTATATCACTGAGGCTGCTGCACTTGAATGTGAGCTGTGGGTAACAGCAGAATTAAGATACACACCTAGACCCGTAAAATAATATAAGGAGACAACTGAGAGGTGAGAGGCACAGGTGGAAAATGCTTTGTACCTCTCCTGAGATGATGAGATTGCATGAATGGGGGAAACTATCTTAGTGTAAGAGTAAAGGATGCCAGTGAGGGGACCGCCACCCAGCAGCACAGATGTAAAATACATGACCACGCCATTAAGAGAGGTGTCAGAACAGGCAAGTTGGACCACCTGATTCAGCTCACAGAAAAAGTGGGAAATGTCTAACACCATTTTGCTTTGTAGCAAAGAATACAGGATACTCGTGATCCAAGATGCCAGAACCAGCAAAATGCAGAGCCAGGGATTCATAGTGATGGTGTAGTGCAGGGGGTGACAGATGGCCACATACC
>NW_006203499.1:220463-225221 GCF_000334495.1 Tupaia belangeri chinensis
TGTCTCTCTCTGTCTGTCTGGTGAGCGCATGCACCCTATAGCAAAAAACCTCTCCAAAAAAAAAAAAAAAAAAAAGAAATTAACACATTAAAAAAATGTATTTTAAGTATGGGGTTTCTCTTCTTTAGAGGATTCCTGTGTCATCTGATAAATAATTCTGGTCTCATTTTCAGCCTTTTCCCCAAGAGGTCCAGTATTCTGCAATTTCAGTAGGAAATTCTTCCATGCATATGAAGAATTTATTACTAACCCTCTTGCACACTTGATCTAGATGATGAGTTTAGGGTGCTGGAAAACAACAAAAATATTTCTATAATATGAGATGGCAATAGGATATAAGAAGGTAAAGAAATAATCAAATAGGTGGCATGATGATTACAATTCTGGATTCCCACATGATTGACCACAGTTCAAGTCCCAGACCATGCATCTTGAAAATCATGCTGGGTGAGTGCGCATGTGTGCCCAAATCTTAAAAGGAGAATGGAGATGGGATTGTGTCATGGCCATTCCCCATGGGGGACATTTCTCACTTTCCTTCTCTTTCTGTCTTTCCCTGTCTCTCTCTCTGCCTCTCCAGTGAACACATGTGCCCTATAGCAAAAATAAATAAATAAAATAAAATAAATAGAAAAGAAAAAGAATGAATGAAAGAAAGAAAGAGAAAGGTGGACCCTTCCGAATCTCCACGCATCCCCACCATTCTTCCTCCTTGGACCCCAGGTTGGTTGCCTGGGACTTTAAGGCGAACCCCCACCCCATCCCACCCGAAATCCAGATCTAGCTGGCCAGCAGATCCAGACACCAGATGGACTGAGGCTGCAGGCCCAACCCTTGTGAATCTCCACGCATCTCCACCGTTTTTCCTCCTTGGACCCCAGGTTGGTTGCCTGGGACTTTAAGGCGAACCCCCACCCCATCCCACCCGAAATCCAGATCTAGCTGGCCAGCAGATCCAGACACCAGATGGACTGAGGCTGCAGGCCCAACCCTTGTGAATCTCCACGCATCTCCACCGTTCTTCCTCCTTGGACCCCAGGTTGGTTGCCTGGGACTTTAAGGCGAACCCCCACCCCATCCCACCCGAAATCCAGATCTAGCTGGCCAGCAGATCCAGACACCAGATGGACTGAGGCTGCAGGCCCAACCCTTGTGAATCTCCACGCATCTCCACCGTTCTTCCTCCTTGGACCCCAGGTTGGTTGCCTGGGACTTTAAGGCGAACCCCCACCCCATCCCACCCGAAATCCAGATCTAGCTGGCCAGCAGATCCAGACACCAGATGGACTGAGGCTGCAGGCCCAACCCTTGTGAATCTCCACGCATCTCCACCGTTCTTCCTCCTTGGACCCCAGGTTGGTTGCCTGGGACTTTAAGGCGAACCCCCACCCCATCCCACCCGAAATCCAGATCTAGCTGGCCAGCAGATCCAGACACCAGATGGACTGAGGCTGCAGGCCCAACCCTTGTGAATCTCCACGCATCTCCACCGTTCTTCCTCCTTGGACCCCAGGTTGGTTGCCTGGGACTTTAAGGCGAACCCCCACCCCATCCCACCCGAAATCCAGATCTAGCTGGCCAGCAGATCCAGACACCAGATGGACTGAGGCTGCAGGCCCAACCCTTGTGAATCTCCACGCATCTCCACCGTTCTTCCTCCTTGGACCCCAGGTTGGTTGCCTGGGACTTTAAGGCGAACCCCCACCCCATCCCACCCGAAATCCAGATCTAGCTGGCCAGCAGATCCAGACACCAGATGGACTGAGGCTGCAGGCCCAACCCTTGTGAATCTCCACGCATCTCCACCGTTCTTCCTCCTTGGACCCCAGGTTGGTTGCCTGGGACTTTAAGGCGAACCCCCACCCCATCCCACCCGAAATCCAGATCTAGCTGGCCAGCAGATCCAGACACCAGATGGACTGAGGCTGCAGGCCCAACCCTTGTGAATCTCCACGCATCTCCACCGTTCTTCCTCCTTGGACCCCAGGTTGGTTGCCTGGGACTTTAAGGCGAACCCCCACCCCATCCCACCCGAAATCCAGATCTAGCTGGCCAGCAGATCCAGACACCAGATGGACTGAGGCTGCAGGCCCAACCCTTGTGAATCTCCACGCATCTCCACCGTTCTTCCTCCTTGGACCCCAGGTTGGTTGCCTGGGACTTTAAGGCGAACCCCCACCCCATCCCACCCGAAATCCAGATCTAGCTGGCCAGCAGATCCAGACACCAGATGGACTGAGGCTGCAGGCCCAACCCTTGTGAATCTCCACGCATCTCCACCGTTCTTCCTCCTTGGACCCCAGGTTGGTTGCCTGGGACTTTAAGGCGAACCCCCACCCCATCCCACCCGAAATCCAGATCTAGCTGGCCAGCAGATCCAGACACCAGATGGACTGAGGCTGCAGGCCCAACCCTTGTGAATCTCCACGCATCTCCACCGTTCTTCCTCCTTGGACCCCAGGTTGGTTGCCTGGGACTTTAAGGCGAACCCCCACCCCATCCCACCCGAAATCCAGATCTAGCTGGCCAGCAGATCCAGACACCAGATGGACTGAGGCTGCAGGCCCAACCCTTGTGAATCTCCACGCATCTCCACCGTTCTTCCTCCTTGGACCCCAGGTTGGTTGCCTGGGACTTTAAGGCGAACCCCCACCCCATCCCACCCGAAATCCAGATCTAGCTGGCCAGCAGATCCAGACACCAGATGGACTGAGGCTGCAGGCCCAACCCTTGTGAATCTCCACGCATCTCCACCGTTCTTCCTCCTTGGACCCCAGGTTGGTTGCCTGGGACTTTAAGGCGAACCCCCACCCCATCCCACCCGAAATCCAGATCTAGCTGGCCAGCAGATCCAGACACCAGATGGACTGAGGCTGCAGGCCCAACCCTTGTGAATCTCCACGCATCTCCACCGTTCTTCCTCCTTGGACCCCAGGTTGGTTGCCTGGGACTTTAAGGCGAACCCCCACCCCATCCCACCCGAAATCCAGATCTAGCTGGCCAGCAGATCCAGACACCAGATGGACTGAGGCTGCAGGCCCAACCCTTGTGAATCTCCACGCATCTCCACCGTTCTTCCTCCTTGGACCCCAGGTTGGTTGCCTGGGACTTTAAGGCGAACCCCCACCCCATCCCACCCGAAATCCAGATCTAGCTGGCCAGCAGATCCAGACACCAGATGGACTGAGGCTGCAGGCCCAACCCTTGTGAATCTCCACGCATCTCCACCGTTCTTCCTCCTTGGACCCCAGGTTGGTTGCCTGGGACTTTAAGGCGAACCCCCACCCCATCCCACCCGAAATCCAGATCTAGCTGGCCAGCAGATCCAGACACCAGATGGACTGAGGCTGCAGGCCCAACCCTTGTGAATCTCCACGCATCTCCACCGTTCTTCCTCCTTGGACCCCAGGTTGGTTGCCTGGGACTTTAAGGCGAACCCCCACCCCATCCCACCCGAAATCCAGATCTAGCTGGCCAGCAGATCCAGACACCAGATGGACTGAGGCTGCAGGCCCAACCCTTGTGAATCTCCACGCATCTCCACCGTTCTTCCTCCTTGGACCCCAGGTTGGTTGCCTGGGACTTTAAGGCGAACCCCCACCCCATCCCACCCGAAATCCAGATCTAGCTGGCCAGCAGATCCAGACACCAGATGGACTGAGGCTGCAGGCCCAACCCTTGTGAATCTCCACGCATCTCCACCGTTCTTCCTCCTTGGACCCCAGGTTGGTTGCCTGGGACTTTAAGGCGAACCCCCACCCCATCCCACCCGAAATCCAGATCTAGCTGGCCAGCAGATCCAGACACCAGATGGACTGAGGCTGCAGGCCCAACCCTTGTGAATCTCCACGCATCTCCACCGTTCTTCCTCCTTGGACCCCAGGTTGGTTGCCTGGGACTTTAAGGCGAACCCCCACCCCATCCCACCCGAAATCCAGATCTAGCTGGCCAGCAGATCCAGACACCAGATGGACTGAGGCTGCAGGCCCAACCCTTGTGAATCTCCACGCATCTCCACCGTTCTTCCTCCTTGGACCCCAGGTTGGTTGCCTGGGACTTTAAGGCGAACCCCCACCCCATCCCACCCGAAATCCAGATCTAGCTGGCCAGCAGATCCAGACACCAGATGGACTGAGGCTGCAGGCCCAACCCTTGTGAATCTCCACGCATCTCCACCGTTCTTCCTCCTTGGACCCCAGGTTGGTTGCCTGGGACTTTAAGGCGAACCCCCACCCCATCCCACCCGAAATCCAGATCTAGTATGTATCCACTCAATATATACCAACTATCTGCACTCTATGATAGAGAGCAAAAAATTGGAGGACATAAGAGCAGTGAAGGTACTTAATGAGAATAGGACAGTGTGGAATGGGGGAAGTGAAGAGAAGAGGATAGAGAAAGATAGCAAGTGAACAATAGAGAGGCAGGACATTAGTGAGAAACAGATATGGCTTATTAACTGTTGATGATGACATGTATAGTATTCTCAACTGGATTGGTCTGAGAAGTATTTCATGATGGGCAAAGTATTTTTACAAGCAAAATGAGAAATAGCGATTGACTGTTTTAAAAAATAATTAGAATAATAAAAATAATGATTGGGGAAAACATAGAAAAGATATTGAATGTTGAAGTGGGGAGATTAATGTCTCTGTACTGACTGACATGCAAGGCATTCCCTTTTAAAAAACAATGTAATAAACTGTAAAGTTATATGTAATCCAATGTAATATAAAGAAGATTATGATGATAAAAAAA
>NW_006203499.1:225325-225689 GCF_000334495.1 Tupaia belangeri chinensis
AGAGAAAGAGAAAGAAAAAGAAAGGAAGAAGAAAAAGAAACAAGAATATAACTGATAAATGAATTCAAAAACTGTGGCATTATACACTATGGAATATTCAGCTTATAAGGGGTTCTTTCTTCTCCCCCCCACTTTGGTTTTGCCATAGGGCATGTGCTCTTGACAGAGAGAAAGTCAGACGTCATCCCCGTAGGGGGATGGCCATGCCACAATACTTTCTTCTCCATTCCCTTCTTGGGATTTTGGGCATGTATGCACACACACTTGACATGATTTTCTTTCTTTCTTTTTCTTTCTTTCTTTCTTTCTTTCTTTCTTTCTTTCTTTCTTTCTTTCTCTCTCTCTCTCTCTCTCTATCTCCTAT
>NW_006203499.1:225713-243806 GCF_000334495.1 Tupaia belangeri chinensis
TCTCTCTCTCTCTCTCTCTCTCTCTCTCTCTCTCTCTCTCTTTCTTTCTTTCTTTCTTTCTTTCTTTCTTTCTGTTTTTCAGGTTTTAGCCATAAGTCATATGAACTCACCAGAGAGGCAGAGAGAGAAAGTGAGAAATCTGCCCTCCAGGGGAATAGCCACACCACAATTCCTTTTCCTCTATTCTCCTCTTGAGATTTTGGGCACACATGCACAGGTACCCAGCATGAGTCTCAAGCCACCAGATCCGGGACTCAAACTATGGTCAGTCATGTGACAGTCTGTCACTTTAACCACTACACCACCTACTGGCTCCTCAACATGTGATTTCTTATTTTCTGTGTCAGTTAGCATTTAATTGTCTGTATTAACAGAATAACTTTGGGGGGTACAGCAGGTGGCATGGTGGTTAAGGACTCGATGACTTGAAAATTATGCCAGGCATGTGTGCATGCATGCCCAAAATCCCAAGAGGAGAAAGAAAGAGAAGAGATTGCAGCCTGGTCATCTACCCTGGAGGGTACTTTCTCACTTTCCTTCTCTTTATCTCTGTCTGACTAGAGCACATGCACAATGTCAAAAACCTTAAAAATAAAAAAAAAGAAGAAAAAAGAAAAAAAATCTGTGTAGTAAACAGAGAAAGAAATGGGGTCCGTAGGAAAAAGAAGGAAAGATTTAATAAACTCAGGTAGTGCCAGGGAGATTAAATGAAGCAAAAGCTCCCTTCGTTCTGGGTTTATTCCAATTCTGAGATTATTCCCGTGAGGCCTCAAATTACTAAGAAAAGTGACAAAAATCAATTTATCTGAAAGAGAGAGGAGAAATAGCTTTATGGTTTCAAAACATTTCTCAGATGGAAAACCCCAGGAGATAAAAAGCAAAGAGAATGAACCAATGGTTCACAAAATAAAACATACAAAGTAGAAAAAAAAAAGTGGAGAATTTTAAAAGAGAAAGACAAGAATTATTTAGCAAAAAATAATACATGCAAAAGGATCTTTTAGTGTCAGAAACAGGGTTTTGCATTTTGAGTCTGCTACACGCTGGCTGTTTGAAGATGGACAGCCAAGTCCACTTTTCTGAATACTATTAATAGTATCTTCTAAACCGTGAGGATTGTGTTATCGATCCCATAGGGTGGTCCACAGATGTAAAAGATGCATGAAGCTTATTTCCTTATTAGAGAATAATATTTCCTTATTATTAAGAAGCATAGTCCCTTCCTATTAGTAAATGAATGTCTATCACTGTTGAAGAGACAAGGTTGTTGATGAGACTTCTTAAGTGCCTCATTTCTTCCCCACATGTAAGCCTCCAATTTCTCTCTTTTTTTTTTTTTTTAAGAGAAAGAGACCTTGGGGACCAGGAGATGGGGTAATGTCTACATCGCTGGACTCCCATGTAGTCAACCACGGTTCAAGTCCTGGACCCAGTGGCTCAAATTCACACTGGGTGTGTGCGTGCATGCCCAAAATCCTGAGAGGAGAGTGGATGAGAAGGGATTGCAGCGTGGCCATTCCCCCTGCAGAGTGATTTCTCGCTTTCTGTCTCTCTGTCTCTTTCTGTCTCTCTGGTGAGTGCACACACCCTATAGCAAAAATCTCTCAAAAAAAAAAAGACAAAGAGACTTTTGCCATAGGATGTGTGTGCACACCAGAGAAGGACAGAGAGAGGGAAAATGAGAAATCACCACCCAGGGGAGAAGTTCAAACCTCAATCCCCTCCCCTCTAGTCTCTTTTCAGGGTTTTGGGTATGTATGCATGCACACCTAGCCTATATCTCAAACTGGGTTCAAGACTTGAACCATAGTCAGCCATATGGGTGTCCAGCACCTTAACCACTTACCAGCCCCCATGTCTAAAGTGTATTTTATATTAGGTAAAATCTCTCTACAAGCTAATCAATGTATAGCAGTTGAATGTATAAAATAATAAATAAATGAATACAGAAAGACACTCAAGTATGCCCCAGTCTAATTTTTTTAAAGAAAGCACCCTCGTCAACCGCATGTCCCATTGTAACTAAAATTCCAATATCTCCCTGTTTAATTAAATATTATTTGGATATGATCTAATATTATTTGGATATGATCTAATATTACTGAACCCATTTATTTATGTCACCAATTTCTCCTTCTCTCTCATCCAATGGGACTTCAATTCATGTCACTTTATGGTCAACCATGACCCATGCTCTGCTGAGTCCAACACATATTTCCTTTTTATTTTTTTTAATATATTAAGTAAATAAATTTTTCAGCCATGCAAAAAGCAGCATCTCTTGGCTCTTTCCTAGGCTGGTTTGACTTTCAATGAATCTTGGGTAAAGATTCTTAGTGTCCATGCTCTGACCCTGTCCTGCCATGTCTACTGGACTCTCAAACTCACCAGGATGTGGTCTGGGAGTGGAAGGTCTCCTTGTGGGAGTGTGAACTCCTCTCTGAGTGGTTGATGATGGAGACAGAAGCCTGGCACCCGAACAGACAGAAGGAATGAAGCATTGGTCCTCCGGTCATACACAAGACTCTAAAGAATCAGCCATGTCCCATCCATCCCAAGGTCATACACTCTGATCAAAAGTAGCAGAGGAGATATTTACAGTTCCTTATCTCTGCTCATTAGGAATATACCCTGTTGTTACCCTAACCCCTGGGCACATCATTTCCCTTATGGATGGGTCTCGGAAGAAAATAAAATTTTCCACTGATTCTCTGCTCCCAAGAGAGAAAATGACAAGTCAGGTGAATCAGGTGTATTTCTCTCTTTCTGTGAATGTTCCTGCCTTCTGGAAGAATGACCTTCTTTGCACTTTGGCCCAGTCCTGAGTTAAATTTTCCTCATAGTCTCAGACTGAGAAAAGTGTTTTTCCTAGATGCCTTAGAGAGTCACAACACTGATTTGTGGGGAGGGTAACTCCTGCTATTTCAAGAAAATTGCTATTCCCTCAACAAGGAGGAAAGCAAGGGAGTGTTCATCTACTCTTATACCAAGGGTGCTTATTACAATCCATGGCTTCCTGATACCAAAAAAGCACTGAGGAATTTCATGGTTATTGCACAAGTTAAAACCTGTCATTTAGTCCTCCATTCATGACACTTTTTTGTTTTTGTTTTTGTTTTTTCATTTTTTTCCCTCATTTGGCATGTACATTTACCAGAGAGAGGCAGAGAGAGGAAAAGTGAGAAATCACCCCCTAGGGAGATGGCCAATGCACAAGCCCTTCTCCTCTCAGTATTCTGGGCATGCATACACATGTGTCCACCTTCATTCTCAAGCTGCCAGATCCAAGATTCAAACTGAGAATTTGAAGTGTGGGAGTGCAGCACTTTAACCACCATACCACCTGCTGGCCCGTGAAACATTTTTAGTTAAAAGAAATATATTGTACTTACATATTTTGTGTATCACAAACTGAGATTAAAATTGTATTTGAATTATATAATCTAAATTGTATCCATAGCCATTGTTTTAGATCAGTCGTATTAGGAACTCATACTACATGTGCAGAAATGAAACTCCAAAAAGTTATGCCAGGGGCCAGAGTTTACCATGTGGATGGGAATCCAGCACCTTAACCACTGTGCCTCCCTCTGGCCCCAAGATGGACATATTTTTATATGAATTAGAAGACAATTCATATAAATATGTCTTCCAGCAATATTGCTTGATAGCAGGTGAGATAGTCCCTCTTCTCACTTTTCTCATGTTGTATCTTTTTTGGTTTTGATTATTTTCAGGTTCTCTCTCTCTCTCTCTCTCTCTCTCTCTCTCTCTATTTATTTAATTTTATTTATTATTTTAATTCTATTTATTATTATTTTTTAAAATTTTCTACAGGGCACATGTGCTCACCAGAAAAAGAAAAGAGAGAGAGAGAGAGCAAGCTACCAGGTTTGTGACTAGAACCTCAGTCAGCCATGTGGGAGTCTAGCACCTTAACCACCACATCACCTGCTGGCCCCCGTAAGTATAAAATTTTAAAATTGTATTAGCAAAAGTATCATGAAGTCTTGAACCAGAGGGTGACCCAGAGGTTAAGGCTGCTAGATCCCCATATGACATGGAAGCTTGAAAATCAGGTGGGGCACTTGTGCATGTGTGCTCAAAATCTTCAGAGGAGACTGGAGGAGAAGGGATTGCAGCATGGTTGTCACCCCTGGGGGATGATGTATCATTTTCCCTGTCTCTTTCTCTCCAGTGAGTGCACATGCCCTATAGCAAAAAAAAAAAAAAAAGAGAGAGAGAGAGAGAATAGAAAAGAAAGAAAAGCACCATGAAACCAAGGGATATAATACCCATGGTTTTATGTTAAAGAAGGTTCTCTTCCTGTTTGAAGAGGTGAGCAGCATTTTCTGAAGACATCAAGGAGAATGTTCCCACCACAAGTCAAGACTTGAGGAACCTAGTCAAGATAGCTTTCCTCAGTTTTAGTCTTTAGAGAAAACCTAACTTGGGGTTGGGATTAGGTGTCAGGAGGTTAGATCTCTGGAAGGCAGGTGAGTTCATGGAGGAGGAATAAAGACTGGAATCCATTGATACTTAATCTGGTGTCTTGGGAACACAGAATAACCAGGAAGAAAATTTCTTCTTGAGCAGAGCAGTGTCCCCCAGGGAAATGATATGCTCAGGGGTTGGAGTAACAAGGGGGAATGTGTCTAGTGGGCAGATTTGGGGAGCTATAAATTTCTCTTCTGCTGCTATCCCTCAGCAGTGTGAACTTGGACCATGTAGGGCAGGTTTATTTTCTTTGGAGATTTCATTCTGGCTCAGGTACCAACCCTTAACCTTTTCCTGCTGTTTCGACTGGGGTCAGGGTTCCTGTCTCCATCATCAGATATCCTGGGATGAACTAGCACTTGCACACAGAAATCTCCTCCTCCTTCTTTTAAAAGAATTATTTAATTTTATTTATTATTATTTAACTCTCAATAGGGCATGTTCACTCACCAGAGAGAGAGAGAGGATAGAGGAAAAGTGAGAAAGCAAGCCATTAGGTACAGGACTTGAACCGTGGTCAGTCATATGGGAAGGCGTCGCACCTTAACCACCACACTATCCATTGGTCTCCAGAAACGTTCTTTTAAGAAAACTCATGAAGGTGAGTCCAGGAGCTTAGTAAGAAAAGATCAGGAAGAATGGATGCTGTGACCGTGTACCCAAGGTCACCTGAGATCCAATGCAGCCTAGCCCCAATGGAGAGATCACTGTGGTTATTTGCTTGCTTGCTTGACTAATGAATTTATTCATTATTTATTTATGATGCCAGCGTGATAATTGAGCATGGACTCAGCAAAGAAGGGTGATTATTGATGAATAAGTGATGGTCGTGGAAGCCCAATTAGAAAAGGAAATAGGAAACTTAAAGTGCTCTCAATAAAAGTACAACATACGGCCAAGGATCTTTGTAATTAGATGGAGAGAAGAAATAGGGTGTTAGTGGAAGTGAACGTATTTCTTTTACTTTTTTTTTTTAATTTACATTCATTCACTGAGCATGGTCACAGCATACAAAATGTGATTTCCCATCCAGAATATGCTGCATAGTAGCTTAATCATACATGTTATCATCAATCATTTTCCATTTCTTTTACTTTTAAGTTGGGGCATATTTTTTCTCACATTCTTTTTTTATTATGATTTCTCGTTTACATATAATCATTGTACATTTTTGTGCTGTGTACAGGGTAGCTTTCAAAGTGTACATACAGTATGTAATAATCAATGATATAGAGAGCAGAGTAAAAAATGTCATTGTCAATGCAAAAGTTGGTGAATATTTGATAAGACAGGTCCAGACTACTGAATCTCTTTTTTCTTTTTTTGGAGAGGTTTTGGCTAAAAGCAAGAAATCACCACCCATGGGAGATGGCCACACCGCAATCCCTTCTCTTTCATTCTCCTCTCGGGATCTTGGGCACGCATGCACACGCGCCCGGCATGAGTTTTAAGCCACCAGGTCTGGGACGTGAACCGCGGTCGACTACGTGGGAGTCCAGCAACATAGCCATTATGCTAACTGCTGGTCCCCAGACTACTGAATCTCTTCTGAATGCTATCTGACAACAGCAGTCCATGAGGCATGCATTCCACATTATCTTGTCTCACACTGAATATTTACATGAAGTAAAAATTTATTTAGTAGACTACAGGTGATATGCTGTTTAGTTTTCAATTATTTCCTCACTCATGTGGCTGAATGTATTTGTGCATCAGTTATTTGCCATTCTATACCAAATTATCTGTGCTAACTCTTTTCTTTGATATAGTGGGTTTTGAAAAGTTCTTTTGTAATTCATACAGCACCTTAGCCACTACACTAGCTGCTGGTTTCTGTTTGTTTTTAACTTGCCAATGGGCATGTGCACTCACTAGAGAGTGAGAACAACAGAAACAGAGTGGGAAAGTGAGGAAGAAACTCCCATGGTGAATGGCCACACCACAAGCCCTTCTCCACCATCTGTCTCTCCTAAGGGATTTCGGGCATACTCACACTTGTTCCCATAGTGTTTTTCAAGCTGCCGAGTCTGAGACTCAAACAATATAGTCAGCCATGAGAGAGCCAGCTGTCTTAATCACTGCTCCACCTGCTGAAGGGTTTGAAGAGATTTTATTTTTGTTTTTTTATTACATTCTTGAAAACATAAAGAAATTTGATGTTTGCCATTTAGTTCTTTTGTGTAATTAGCAGTGAATCTTGGAGAAAAGAAATGGGAGAGTTTATGAATTTTGCTTAGCTACATCATCCATTGGTTGCATTTGGTCCCCATCATTGTTTTACAAATGTAGAAAATTTTTCTGCATCATGTTGCGGAACAAATTCCCAACGTAATTTCATACATTGGATTTGTAAAAAATAGATCAAACCCAAAAGCCAGAGAATAAAAAAGCAAAGATATCACACAAAAATGTATAAAAAGGGATCTTCTTTATCTACTATCAGACTGTACAAAAATCTCTTTTTTTTTTTTTTTTTGGAGAGGTTTTTGCTATAGGACACGTGCACTCACCAAAAAGACAGAGAGAAACAGACAGAAAGTGAGAAATCACCTCCCAGGGGGATAGCCATGCCGCAATCCCTTCTCCTCCATTCTCCTCTCGGGATCTTGGGCACGCACACACATGTGCCCAGCGTGAGTTTAAGCCACCAAGTCCAAGACTTGAACCACAGAGGACTACATGGGAGTCCAGTGACATAGCCATTACACTAACTGCTGGTCTCTGTACAAAAATCTTTTGGTCAGAAAATTTTGGAACAAACCTAGGAAAAACAAGTTTTCTATTATTTCATGTAAAACATGCCCAAATGTTGTGACTCTTTGTGTGTGTTTGTGTGTATATATATGTCCTAATGTGTTTTATGCCTCCCACCCCAGGGTCTGTGTGCTCTCTGGAGAAAGACAGGAAAATAGTGAAAGAAAAGTGAGATCCCACCCACTGGGGGGATGGCCATGCTGAAATTCCTTCTCCTCCATTCTCCTCCTGGGATTTTGGGCATACATGCACATGTAGCTGGTGTGATTTTCAACCATGTAGACTTGAACCATGGTTGGCTATGTGGGAGTCCAGCACTGTAACCACTATGGCACCTGCTGGCCCCTATATATATTTTTCGAATTGTCGGTTTATTCCATTTGCTAATTTTTTTTTCTATTATGGTGCTCAATCTGTGAGTGCTTTGACATCTTAAAGATATCATTACCTTTGTTGCTTGGAATAAATAAGATTACCTTTTGTTATTTTTGCTGGATCTTAAGGGAATATAATCAGAGTTAGAATGTTTCCAAAACCAAATAATGTTTTCCTTTCTTAAAGTCTGTCAGGGACCACTTGAGCTTGTCAGATCTTTTTCCCTTTTAGGTCCAGTTAATTCCTCTCTCTGTTTCTTGGGCATATTAAAAAACTATATATTTAAACATAGGTCCTAAAAGCTTACATGTATAAGAGAGATATCCAAAACAGAATTTCTGGGTCCCATTTCTATGTTCTTTCAAGGAAAGACAATTTGACATTGTTGACTTGCTGAACTGCATTCCTTTTAAGCATTGTGACTTGGGATGAGAAGAGCATGGCGTTAAGATGGCCCAAGGGGGAACCAGCAGTTAGCATAATGGCTATGTCGCTGGATTCCCATGTAGTCGACCACGGTTTGCGTCCCAGATCCGGTGGCATAGAACTCACGCCGGGTGCGTGTGCGTGCATGCCCAGGATCCCGAGAGGAGAATCGAGGAGAAGGGATTGCGGCGTGACCATCCCCCCTGGGGATGATTTCTCGCTTTCTTACTTCTATGTCTGTCTCGTTCGGGCGAGCGCACATGAAAAAAAACCCAAAAAAAAAAAAAAAAAAAAAAAAAAGATGGCCCAAGGATAGCAATGGTATGCTGTGTGTGTGTTTGTGTGTGTGCGTGCATGCCATTAAAGTGAGTGCTTATTTCAGAGTAAGGAGAATTGGGACTTAACCTATTCCAAAAAGTGACTCATGATGTAAAGACTAGAACTCAAGACAACATAAGGAAATAAAGGAGATTGTTTTCAATGTATAGGACACTTGAGTAGCCAACTTAATAAAGTGCAGATGCAATAACATCTGGAAAGAGGAAACCCCAGTGCTTTCAAATATCAGCAGCAACAAGGCCATTTTTGTTCTTTATCATTCCCTGATACCATCTCTCTTTACTATCTTTTTTTTTAATTGTATGATTTATTTTTTAAGAATTTATTTAGTTTTATTTATCATCACCGTCATTATTAATTTTTAAATTTTATTAGAGAGAGAAAAAGAGAGAGACAGAAAGGGAAAGTGAGAAAGCAAGCTCCTTGGTCTGGGACTCGAACCACAATCAGCCATGTGGGAATCCAGTGCCTTAACTTCCATGCCACCTACTGGTTCCAACTGTATGATTTCTTTCTTTCTTTTTTTTTTTTTTTTTTTTGGGGGGGTTTTTGCTTTGGGCGCTCCTCGCCAGACAGACAAAGACAGAGAGACAGTTTTGCTATAGGGCGCTTGCCCTCACCAGACAGACAAAGACAGAGAGACAGAAAGCAAGAAATCACCCCCCAGGGGGGATGGTCAAGCCGCAATCCCTTCTCCATTCTCCTCTTGAGATCTTGGGCACACACGCACACACACCTGGCGTGAGTTTTAAGCCACTGGGTCTGGGAGGTGAACCACAGTCGACTACGTGGGAGTCCAGCAACATAGCCATTACGATAACTGCTGGTCCTGCAACTGTATGATTTCTTATTCACATTTAATTGTACATCCCTATAGCACACAATATACTTTTTCAATGTATGTGTGTGGAGCGTGATAATCAAATAAGAGATATCACCATAGATATCATTATCAATGGCAAAATTCATGCTCTTATATCTGTTAGGTATTTCTTCTCTGAGCCCCTCCCCATCCATCCTACACTATCCTACCCCCTCACATACAGTATCTGGTACTATATTTGCCCTCTCTACTGTTATATCTTAAGATCAATTTCTTCTGTAGAGTGCAAACATTCAGTGTATATTGAGTGGGGATATACAGTGTGTGTCTTCCATAGTCTGATATCCTTTGCTTAGCATTAAACCTTCTATATCCATCCATCCATCCACTTTAAGTCAAATGGCAAGAAAGGATGGTAGAGGGTAGGTGGGAGGGCCTCAGGGGGCAAAAAAAAAAAAGAAAACCTTTATGAGATACAAGATTGCAAAGATCTTGGTTGAAAATGATGTTGCTGGAGGACCAGCACATTGTGTAATGGTTATGTTGCTGGACTCTCACATAGTTGATGGTGGCTTGAGTCCTAGACCCGGTGGCTTAAAATTCAAGACAGGCACATGTGTGTGCATGCCCAAAATCCCAAGAGAATGCAGGAGAAGGGACTGTGGCATGGTGGCTCCCCCAGGGGGGTGATTTCTTGCTTTTTGTCTGTCTCTCTGGTGAGTGCAAGTGTTGTCCTGTAGCAAAATTTTTTTTAAAAAAAAGAAAAAAATAGTAGGTGTTCAAGCAGAACAAAAAATTAAACTTTAAATCATAAAAAAGAAAAGAAAAAATGATGTTTATGGTAATATCTTTGATTTGATTACCACATAATACATGCATACTTTGAAAAGCATATAGTGTGCTACAGCAATGTACAATGATTGAGTGTAAGTAACAAATCATAAAACAAAGATATTGAAAAAACTCTGCAGAATACATGGTCCTGAGAAAAGACTGGTCCTAGAGGAGAAATTCTTAATTAGAGATGATAGGGGGGATGTCTTAAAAGGAACTGGATTCACATAGAAATTATAGAAATTAAATTTTTAATTACAAAGGACAGCATTTCTGAAATGTGCATCATGCATGCTTCTGTTGTATTCTCTTCCTCCTTATTTGGTGGACACATCAAGTAAATGGAACCAAGGAATGAAACACAAATTTCAGGATTTCTTCTACTAGGATTTTCTGAGGAACTACAATTGCAATCCCTCATATTTGGGCTTTTCCTCTCCATATACCTGATCACTGTGTGTGGAAACCTGCTCATCATTCTGACCACCATCTCAGACTCCCACCTGTACATGCCCATGTACTTCTTTCTCTCCAACCTGTCCTTTGCTGACATCTGTTTCACCTCTATCACCGTCCCAAAGATGCTAGTGAACATCCAGACACAGAGCAAGGTCATCACTTATACAGGCTGCATCACCCAGGTGTTCTTTTTCAATCTTTTTGTAATGTTGGATGACTTCCTCCTGACTGTGATGGCCTATGACCAATATGTGGGCCTCTGTCATCCCCTGCACTACACCAACATCATGCACTTCGGGCTCTGTGTGTTTCTGGTTCTGGTGTCCTGGACCCTGAGTGTCTTGATTTCCTTGTTACATAGCTTACTAGTGTTGCAGCTGTCCTTCTGTACACATGTGGAAATCTCTCACTTTTTCTGTGAACTGAATCAGGTGGTCCACCTTGCCTGCTCTGACACCTTTCTTAATGACATGGTGACGACCTATTTTGCATCTGTGCTGCTGGGTGGTGGTTCCCTCACTGGGATCCTTTACTCTTACTGTAAGATAGCTTCCTTCATTTGTACAATCTCATCAGCTCAGGGGAAGTACAAAGCATTTTCTACCTGTATTTCTCACCTCTCAGTTGTCTCCTTATTTTATTGCACAGGCCTGGGTGTGTATCTTAGTCCTGGTGCTACCCACAGCTCACTCTGAAGTGCAGCAGCCTCGGTGAGGTACACTGTGATCACACCCATGCTGAACCCCTTCATCTACAGTCTGAGGAATAAAGACATAAAGGGGGTCCTGAAAAGATCCCTCAGCTAGTGAAATAGAAGCACCTCCCTCTTTGAATTTTACATTATACTTGCTTCCTCCTTTTTTTTATTGTTATGAGGATTTATTTAATATAACAATACAAGCTCATTGCACAAAAGAAGAAAGTTAGTTTCAATTTCACAAAAATGAAGAATTACTTTTGGGATGACACTGCTAAGACAAGGGAAATGCAAGCCACAAACGAAGTAAATATTTCCAAATTACATATGTTTTGATGGTTTGTATTTCTGTTATGTCTGTTGTAATACTGCCAGTTTCATTGTGAATTTGATTTATCTGATTTCTTGCTTCCTCCTTTTGCCCACAGTAGATAGAGGGGTTAATAGTCACTGCTTTTACTAAGTAGCCCAAAACCTTTTTGTTTAGATACTCCCTAGCAATGTAATCACACATCGCCAGACCCTTGCCTGGAGCCATGAGAGCCATTAAACAGGTCTGGAGAGTGCACTTAGAAATGATTCATCTGCTTGATTCAGCTTCTGTAATTGCTTTCACATAGAAACTCACTCCCTTTCCTTTCTACCCCTTCCTCACTTTCCATTGCAATCACCATGCCAACTCAGAAATAATTGTGATTTTTGCCTTTATAAGCACCCCACTCCTTTCATTCAGGGCTAAGGGGTCTTTGAGAGACACGAGTACTCCCGAAAGCTGCCGGCAATAAAACTTCAATAATATGGCCATGTCTGGATGTCCTTTTATTTCTCGCTGATTTGACTAAAACAATAGGATCTATTTAAAAGGGCCATTTTGGGGGACCAGCAGTTGTAATGGCTATGTTGCTGGACTCCCATGTAGCCAACCATGGTTCAAGTTCTGGACCACGGAACTTAAACTCACGCCGAGCATGTGTGCGTGCCTGCCCAAGATCCTGAGAGGAGAATGGAGGAGAAGGGATTGATTGCGGCATGGCCATCCCCCCTGGGGGGTGATTTCTGACTTTCTGTCTCTCTGTCTCTCTGTGTCTTTCTGGTGAAAACACATGCCCTATAGCAAAACAAACCAACAAAACAACAACAAATAAAACCTCTCCCAAAAAAGAAACAATTTGAAGTTTTTCATTTGTCTCATATAAGCTGAATGTCCCTCTTCTGAAAAACTGAAATTTGAAATGCTCCAGTATCTGAAATTTTCTGAGCACTGACATGAAGCTACAAATGGAAAATTCCACACCTGACTTCATATGATAAGTCAGAGTCAAAACGTTGTAATACAGCTAGGGCCAGCAGGTAGTGTCGTGGTTGAGGCGCTGGACTCCCACATGGTTGACCATGGTTTGAGTCCTGGACTTGTTGGCTTGAAACTCAGGCTGAGTGCATGTGCATGTGTGCCCAAGATCCCAAGAGAAGAATATAGAAGAGATTGCAACATGGTCATTCCCCCCTGGGGTGTTAATTTCTCACTTTTTGTCTCTCTGGTGTGTCTCTCTGGTGAATGAACGTGCCCTACAGCAAAATTCTCTCCAAAACAAAACAAAACACTGTAATACAGCAAGATTATTTAAAAATTACCTTTAGGCTTTCAGTATTATATGTAGATATAACATAATTGAGTTTTGTGTTCAGACTTGGATCCAGTACCAAAGATACAGTATGATGTATATTCAAATACAGAAAAATCAGACAATAAAACCTGGAATGTGAAATGCTTCAGGTCCCAAGTGTTTAAGATAAGGGAAGGTCAACGTGGGGGACAGCAGACGGTATAGTGCTTACGCTGGACTCCCACATGGCTGACTGTGTTTCATGTCCCAGACCTAGTGGCTTGAAAACCACACCAGGCATGTTTGCCTGCGTGCCCAAGATCCCAGGAGGAGAATAGAGGAGAAGGGATCGTGGCGTGGCTATCTCCCCTGGGGGAACGATTTCTCACTTTCCCTCTCACTGTCTCTCTCTCTCTGATGAGCACGCCTGCCCTAAGGCAAAAACCTCTAAAAAACTTCAACCTTATTGTGATGAGTTGTACCCATCTTATGGAACACAGTACACTTGCCAACTAGAAGTTTTTAATATAATTTTATGGTAGATGAATATCTGAGACTACAGATTCTCAGGGTTGCAATCCTCATTCCTTTCTATGTAATTACCTTAATTGCTCTTACTGATAATGAATGATGTGTTTCATAGCTGATTGTGACATTTTATTCTCCTCTTTAGGTTCCTTTTCAGCTCAATATCCACAATGCCTATTTGATTCCCTGTCAAAGAGCAGGAAGGAAAATTGCTGACCCAGGATATGTTTCAGGGGGTCTACACAGGGAAACCTGTTTGCATGAATCAATTGACTTTATATAACCTTCATGTCAGAGATGATCTTAAATACGAAGTAACATTTTCTTTTTTTTTTTTCATAATCACCATAAACATTTAATGGACAAAATGGTTTTTCCCAGTATGAATACAGTGCATATAAGTTACGTCAAGGATAATGTATTATCAACATTAATACACATTATCATCAACAAATAACTTTTAATTTTTGTGTCCATTAATTGTTTTTCTTTTTTTAGCCCTGCTCCCTTCTCGCCCACCAATGATCCACCCCTTCCTATACAGTCTCTGGTATTTTCGGTTGCCCTTCCAATCTTTCATTTTCTGCCATAGAGTGCAGACATTTGGTATAAATGAAGTGGGGACATACAATGTCTGTCTTTCATAGCCTAGATTACCTCGGTCAACATTACATTTCCCTTTTTTTAAAAAAAGTATTCAATTTTATTTATTGTTATCTGGCCAGAAGGAGAGAAAAAGAGAAAGTGAGAAAGCAAGCCGCCCAGTCTGATACTCAAACAGCAGTTGTCCATGTGGGAGTCCAGGGCCTTAACCACCATACCACTTGCTGGCCCCCAATATTACATTTTCAATCAGACATTGAATTGCTATGGAAGATTCATTTGATGAAGTACATTTACTCATTGAAGTATAGGAGTTTGGTGTCTATATATGTTAAGTTTATTCATGGGAGTGAAGGAGTTGGTGTCATGTTCTTTTTTATATCACTGTACTGTCTTGTGTCTGCTATAAAATGTCCAGTATGGCCTTCAAATATGATTCCTTCTATTGGTCTAACAAATATCTCTCCCCTTAAAAAATGTTGTCCTGTGTATGGAAGTGCAGGTAAGTGAACAGTATCGGTATTTACTCCAAGGCCCGTTTCTTCATTTCTTTTTTTATTATTTATTTTTAGAAGTTTTTGCCATAGAGAAAAACCATGAGCATGCACTCACTGGGGAGAGAGAGAGACAGAGACAGTGAGAAGGAAAGTGAGAAGTCACCCCCACCCCAGGGGAGATGACCATGCCACAATCCTTCCTCCTCCATTCTCCTCTGGGGACCATGGGCATGCACGCACAGGCACCTGATACAATTTTCATGCTACTGCATCCATGACTTGAACCAAGGTTGGTCATCCACTACACCATCTGTGAGCCTCTCTTCATGTCTTTTATACTTTAAACCCTCTTCCATCTTCACAATCAAAGAAAAATGACTCACATAAAAGCTTCAGGTTTTTTTTTCCCAGTATTGCCTCTGGGTATAGAGACTTGTGTTTCAGAGTCACAACTTATAACTGTAAAAGCATACATTTCCTCTAAATTTTCCTGGTTATCTAAAGGGAATCTCAAAGGTCATCTCTTTTAATTGAGTTATCTTAAATAAAAATGAATATTCAGGTACTCAAGAACACTGCCTTCATGTATCTGAAGAACCACCACCGAATAAGAGGCATCAGATTATCCTGACTGCCTTTTTCTGTTTGCATCGGTTATTGTTACAGTGAGATATTGCTGCATAAGAAGCGATCCCAACAAATGTTGTGATTTCCTTTTCCCACTGATTCTCTCCTTCCCATCCCCCCATTCACCACCCTCCTCTCACACTGTCTCTAGTATCTACAGCTGGTCTCCATGCATTTATACCTTAAATTTTTCTTAGTTTCTGCCTCAGTATACATTTAAGAGAAGACAAGCAATGCTTCTCACAGACACAAACATGGAAAATTATCTGTTGATGATAAGTGAATGGTAATGTCTTTCACTGGACCGATATGTGGTGTATTCATGCTGGGAAGATTCATTGTGTATGCTGTGGAGATATACAGTGATCAAATGTAAAAAAAGTAAGCAAAAAAAGAAGCTATCTCAATAAATGATTTAGCATCATCCTTTTCTGCTCTTTGAATGAGTCCCTAGGAAAAGGCCCAACCCCTCCACACCCATTCAAGATCACAACATACTGTCTTCTCAAAACAGGGCAAGGTTATGGGAACCAGCAGTTAGTGTAATGGCTCTGTCACCATACAGTCGACTACAGACTCCCATGTAGTCGACCGCGGTTCGCGTCCTGGACCCGGTGGCTTAAAACTCACGCCAAGCACATGTGCGTGCATGCCCAAGATCCCAAGAGGAGAATGGAGGAGAAGGGATTGCAGCGTGGCCATCCCCCCTGGGGGGGGGGATTTCTCGCTTTCTATCTCTCTCCGTCTGTCTGGCGAATGCACGTGCCCTATAGCAAAATGCTCCTTTCAGACCCCAGTGCTAGTCACGGCAAAAAGCATCCTTGAATCTCCATCTCTGCCTCTGTTGTCTCTCTGGGTTCAGCTTCATGGCTGTTAAGTATTCCCCAGCCAAGGGGCCCACTTTCAGACCCCAGTGTGAGTCAGGTTTGTGTCTTGGGACTTTAAGACAAACTTGCACCATTGCTCATCCCATTCAGATACCTGTTCAAGAACAAGGCCTTGCCAGGCTACCTGTGGCTGTAAAATCTAATGGCCGGGACCATGGCTCATCCTCTCCCCCACTCAACTTTGAACTTTCAGGACTTTGGTTTTGGATTGCATGGGATGCACACCATTCAGTCTTTTCTTTGCTCCTGAGGTGAGTCTCAGCAGCTTAGTTTGAGTCACACCTGTTGTGTTGACACAGGTAAGACTTTGGGTCACCCTGGATCAGTGACAACAATTTTGGGTGCTCTTTCTATCTCTCTGTCTCTCTCTCCGTCTGTCTGGCGAATGCACGTGCCCTATAGCAAAATGCTCCTTTCAGACCCCAGTGCTAGTCACGGCAAAAAGCATCCTTGAATCTCCATCTCTGCCTCTGTTGTCTCTCTGGGTTCAGCTTCATGGCTGTTAAGTATTCCCCAGCCAAGGGGCCCACTTTCAGACCCCAGTGTGAGTCAGGTTTGTGTCTTGGGACTTTAAGACAAACTTGCACCATTGCTCATCCCATTCAGATACCTGTTCAAGAACAAGGCCTTGCCAGGCTACCTGTGGCTGTAAAATCTAATGGCCGGGACCATGGCTCATCCTCTCCCCCACTCAACTTTGAACTTTCAGGACTTTGGTTTTGGATTGCATGGGATGCACACCATTCAGTCTTTTCTTTGCTCCTGAGGTGAGTCTCAGCAGCTTAGTTTGAGTCACACCTGTTGTGTTGACACAGGTAAGACTTTGGGTCACCCTGGATCAGTGACAACAATTTTGGGTGCTAGTGAGCAACAGGAGGCAGAGCAAAAGAGAGATTATCAACTTTCTACTCCTGCACACCTTTGAACGCTCAGGGATACCTGGAAGAATTTAGATAGATACAGATGACCAGGTGACTAGGAACAATTGCAGAGGCATAAGAAATATGAGAAATCAACAAAATGCCTCTCCCCCAAGAGAAAACATCAATTGTGTATCACCCACAGACAAAACAATGGAAGTCATAGAAATGTTGGATAAGCAATTCAGAATATTATAGTGACCAAATAACTGAGAAGCAAGAGAAAAGAGACAATGAGATCTAAGAGATGAGGAAGTCCTTTTGCGATTTGAAAGAAGAAATAGACACCATACAAAAAGACTGAAACAGAATTGTTAGCGATGAAGAATGTGATATAGGAAATTAAAAACTCTTTTGAGTATTAAAAATAGATTATATCATGCAGAAGATCACTGCTGAGCTCAAAAATAGTATAAAAGATTGAGAAAACAGGGACCAGCAGTTAGCGTTGTCACTGAACTCCCATGTAGCCAACCGTGGTTCAAGTCCCAGACCCAGTGGCTTAAACTCACGTGCTGGACTCCCACATGGCCAAACATAGTTCAAGTCCTGGACCTGGTAGCTTGTTTTCTTAATTTCCCTCTCTCTTTCTCTCCCTCCCTGTCTCTCTCTCTCTCTCTCTCTCAGATCAGTACAGTGCCCTGTAGAAACTTTTTCTTCTTTTGTTTTTTTTAGAGAGGTTTTTGCTATAGGGCACATGCACTCGACAGAAAGACAGAGAGAGACAGAGAGACAGAAAACTAGAAATCGTCCCCTGGGGGGAACAGCCACACCACAATACCTTCTCCTCCACTCTCCTCTCAGGATCTTGGGCATGCATGCACACGTGCCCAGTGTGAGTTTAAGCCACTGGGTCCAGGACTCAAACCGCAGTCAACTACATGGGAGTTCAGCGACATAGCCATTCCACTAACTGTTGGTCCCTTTTTTAAAAATTAGTTTATTTCTCTTTATTTATTTGCTTATTTATTTTTATTTGGATGGGGTGAGGGGGGCAAGCCACCAGGTCTGGCGCTTGAACCTCAATCAGCCATGTGGAAGTCTAACACCCTTAACCATCACGCCACCTGCCAGTCCTCCAAAACTTTTTCAATAATAGTAACCATAAATAGTATTAAATAAATAATTATTTTATAAAAATGTGAATTTGCGAATAGGGAATCAAGGATGGCAAATATATATATATATATATATATATATATATATATATAAAAGATACGATA
>NW_006203499.1:245164-252848 GCF_000334495.1 Tupaia belangeri chinensis
AAAAAAAAAAAAAGAATATATGAGCCCAGGCCAGCAGGTGGTGTGGAGGTTAATGCACTGGAACCCACAAGGCTGACTGCATGGTTTGAGTCCCATACCCAGTAACCTGAGTGGTGCTTGTGCCCAAAATCCAAAGAGGAGAATGGAAGAGAAAGGACTATGGTATGGTTTTCCTCCCTAGTTAGTGATTTCTCATTTTCTGTCTGTCTCTCTCTCTGTCTCTATCTGGTGAGCATATGAGCCCTATGGCAAACTAAAAAATAAAAAGAAGATACACACTCATGTACACATGCACACACACACAAACACACATATATACACTCCACCATGGCCCTCTGGGCCCTGTTACTACCATGTCTTTCTCACTTCATGGCCACATTCATCAGGTGACTAGTGTATACAGGACAGCTGGCCAGATGGCATTATCTTTCCCCTAAGGTAGAAATAACAACCAAAAATTCCAGTCTGTAAGCCTCATGTAAAGTCATAAACAAGGGGCTAAATTGTGTTACATTTTGCTAGTTTCTGCCCTGCATTTAAAGAAATGCTCACACACACACGCACACACACACACAATCAGTTCAGTGAACACAGTAAAAAGAACAGAGGGTAATGAAATAAACACAAGGGAGAATAAGAGCTGATAAATGCATTAGATCATTTATTAGAGCTCTAAGAGACTAGATGGAAGAGAAAGCTTACTTGGACTTCCAAAGTTTTATCTCCTTGATGACCAGAAAAAAAAAAACAAGAGCAAAAATAACTGTACCCAGGTGGGTGGCCACCATGTTCCTCTCCACAATCTCCTTTACCAAGAGCAAGTAAAAAACTATTCTGGTGAGGGACCAGCAGTGAGTGTAATGGCTATGTCGTTGGACTCCCATGTAGTCGACCGCAGTTCAAGTCCCAGACCTGGTGCCATAAACTCACACAGGGCACGTGTGCGTGCGTGCCCAAGATCCTGAAAGGAGAATGGAGGAGAAGGGATTGCAGTGTGGCCATCCCCCCGGGGGGTGATTTCTCGCTTTCTGTCTGTCTCTCTCTTTCTGGCGAGCGCACTCGCCCTATAGAAAAAATCTCTCTAAAAAAATATTCTGGTGAAAACGATAAGCCAAGGAATGACAGATAATTCCTTCAACACCAAGAGAAACTGGCAATGGGAGAAACTCACTCTTCTGCATTATGATCCAATTGTGAACAAAAAAGTCCTCATGGAACAGACAAAAATACACTCCATCTGAACAATGGGTCAAAAATGAAATTGATTTATAAATGAGAAGTCTGAGGGAAGAGTTACTGATTCAGAAATCCTGCAGTGCATAATGAAATAAGGGGAAATGGCATGGAATCTCTGCCTTCTATGATCTGAACGCCCTTGTGAAGGAAAATGATGCAGTGAAAGTTCTTCATATTAGGACAGATAGCATTGCTTCATGTTTATTTATCTTTCTGGATATTTTATAGCCTTTAATAAAAGAACATTAAAATTTAAAAAACTGGGGACCAGCAGGTGGCATGGTGACTAAGGCGCTGGACTCCCACATGGCCAACCATAGTTTGAGTTTCAGACCTGACAGCTTGCTTTCTCACTTTCTCTTTCTCCCTGTCTCTGTCACTCTATGAAGAGCACATGTGCCCTGTAGCAAACTCAAAATAATAGTAATAATGATAAAGTTAAATAAAATAATTCTTTAAAAAAGTTATACCATACCCCTGAAATATGTACGATCAGTATGTGTCAATAAATACTTTTACAATTACTCTGATCCTTGTCTACAAAGCAAAGATTTGTACGTTATGCAACAGAGAAAGTAAATGGCTAAAAAACCTACAAATATATTTAGCCTCATAGGTAAGGAAATAATTGCAAACTTAGACTCTTAAGCATACCCCTTTTCACATAGTAAGTCATTTTTTTCATGTGGTTACCCAGAGTGAGAGTAGGTACTTCACAATGTGTTTGTCTTCCATTGCTGTTCCAAGATAATATGTACAATGAACTCCTTACCTTTTTTTAATACATAATCCTTTTATTTTGTAATGCAGTAAAAGTTAACAGCACAGACACAGAGACTAGAAAGGGGAACTACTGCCTTCTGAACGTCTGATAATCAAGCCTGTGTGTACTTCTCACGTACACTGAGCAGCATCTGCAACACTTACTTGTGAGTGAGATCACTCTAGGGACACAGGGCAAGGGTCTCAGCAGTACAGCCCCTCACCCAGGTCTGAATCTTTTTTCATTAATGCAGAATTGTACTCACAAAGGTCTCATCTTAGAAAAATCTGACTACCATACAACCCAGTAATTCCACTCCTGGGTATTTACCCAAAGGCTAGTGAAACACTGTTGGAAAAACATTTGCATATCCGTATTCGTTGCAGTATTGGTCACAATTCCTAAGACATGGAATTGGCCTAAATGCTCAAGAACGGAGGACTGGATTGAAAAAAATGAGGTTTGTGTATGCAATGGAATACTATTCACGCATAAAAAAGAGAGAGACAATGACATTTAGTACAAAGTGGGTAAATATGGAAGACTTAATGCTAAGCAAAGGAAGCCAAACTATGAAAGAAAGATATGGTATGACCCCAGTGAATATATATCGAATGTCTACACTCTGTGGTAGAGACTGAAAGAAGGTATAATAGCAGGGAGGACAACTGTAGATACTAGAAACAGTATAGGAGGAGATGGGTCATAGGGGGTGGGAAAAGGGTAATGGAGGGGAAACATTTAGCAGACACAAAAATGAAAATTTATCTGTTAATGATAATTATGGGTAATATTTTTGACTTGACTAACATGCACCATATTCATGCTGAGATGAAACATGTTATACACTGTAAAGATGTACAATGATTAAATGCAAATTTTTTAATACTAAAAACACAATAAAATTTTTCAAAAATTAGTGAAAAATCTGAATGCCTTCAAGTTTCTGCATTTCCATGCATAGCTAGCTCCCTACCTTTGTACTCCTCTTCATGGCAAAGATCCTTGGACACATGCTCTTCTTTTCCAAGAAGCTTGATATGCCTCCTGTTCCCTCACTATTTGGGTTTCTATTACCATCACTTCATTGTCAGTCCTGTCTCACTGAAATCAATGTTCTCTTTTTCCTTTTCCCATCATGAATAAATACATAGATTATCCAGGAAAGCAAAGGACCACAGTAATCTTTGCCCTGGCTAGGTTGGACTGCCATCCAAATGACCTTGGTATGCCTTCTCTGGTTCCCTTCTCTTTGACTTTCTCCTGTGGGATCTACCAAGCTCATGGTCTCACCTGGATTGTGTCTCTGTGAGGAAGGTCTTCTTGTGGAAGTGTAAATTCCTCCCTTGATGGTTAAAGACTGAGATCGAGGCTCTGCCCCCAGAAAAGACATCAGGAAGGACCCCAGTGTTGCTCAACGATGTGGGCTAAAACTCCAACACAATGAGGCTAACCCAAGGTTGCCAAAGGACAACAGCAGAGGAGATATTTACAGCTCCCTCTGTCTTCTCATTAAGTGCATTTCTTCTTGTTACTCCAACATCCAAATACTTGATTTCCCTGTAGGTCACCCATCTGGACAGAAAGAAATATTTCCTACTGTTTGTCTGTCCCAAGGGATCAGATTATAAATCAATTGAATGCAATTTATATTACTCCTCCTGTAGGAACTCTCCTGCCTTCCAGAGATCTAACCTCCTAGTAATTTCTCCTTCTTCATGTTTTCTCTAAAGTCTCAGACTGAAGAACCTGTTTTGTTCTATTTGCCTTTGTCTTTTTTTAATTACATTTAATCATTGTGCATCTTTACAGCATACTTACCCTCAAAAAAATAATCAATTCAATTAAAAGATGGGCAAAAGAACTGAATAGACAACTCTCCAAGGAAGACATGAACAGCAAAAAAGCATGTGTCATTATTATTATTATTATTATGCTTATTTTTATTCCAGTACCATATTGTCTGTTTTGACTACTTTAGATTTTTTTAATTTTTAGACTTTCTAATGATTTTTTAATTGCCAGAGGGCATGTACACTCACCAGTGAGAGGTAGAAAGAGAGAGAAAGCATCCCTCATTGGGGGATAATCATGCCACAATGCTTTTCCTTCATTTCTTTATCCCATCAGGAACTTGGGCACACATACATATATGTCCACCATGTTTTTCAAGCTGCCAGAGCTGGGATTCAAACCATGGTTGACCATGTGAGATCCACATTTCTCTATATGGTGCTTACCCACTATGCTCTGTGAGTGACCCTTTTTTATAGTTTTAATTGATTCATAATCATTGTACATATTTATGAGGTCTAATGTGATTTTCTAATACTTGTATATGATGTGTAATAAACCAGGACAACAAATATATACATCATTCTCTAACATCTATCATTACTTTGTAGAGTGAACAATTAAAATAGATTCTATTGAGTTTCAACTAGACATTAAATTGTTGTCAACTAAAATTACTCCACTGTGCTTTATTTAGTACTCTAGAACACATTCTAGATCTCTAACTGTGTTTTCCATCAGTTAACCAAATTCTCCCCATCCTTTTCTCCTCCCCCATCTCTTTCATGATTCTGGTATTCCCCATTCCACTCTCCACTTCTATGCAATCAAATCTTTTAGCTTCTGCAATGAGTGGGAACATGTGGTATTGTTCTTTCCCTGCCTGGCTTATACACTTAGCATTATTTTCTCCAGACTCACCTATGTTGCCACAAATGATGGTTTAGTAATATTCTTTTGGGATGATTGCTCTCTAATATCAAGTGGTCCCCAATCTTTCTTCTGTTTCCTAATCACCTCCAAATGTCATAGTTGCGCTAGTCTTCCCAGCAGCCTAGGTGGGATGAATCTAAAAGATATGCTGGGGGTAGAGCCCAGAATTCTAGGGAAACTATCCAAAACACCAAAGTCCTGAGAGTTCAAGGGTGAGTGGGGGAGTCAGGGATGAGCCTTGATCCCAGCCATTGGGCCCTGCAGCCACAGCCAGTCTGAGGTCTGGGAAGGCCATTCATTTGAACTAGTATCTGGATGGGGCAGGAAGGGGCGCAAGTTCATCTTGAAGTCCCAAGACACTAATTTGAAGTACAAAGGTGAGTGGGGGAGGGATGAGCCATGAGCCACCTGTCCGACTGTTAGGTCCTGCAGCCACAGACAGCCTGCCATCCGGCAAGGCTGTTCACTTGAACCAGTATCCAGATGGGGCCGGGAGGGGGTGCAACTTCGTCTTGAAGTCCCAAAACACAAACCTGAAGTTCAAAGGTGAGTGGGGGAGGGGCGAGCCACGGGTCCCAGCTGTAAAGTCCTGCAGCCACAGGCAGCCTGGCATCTGGCAAGGCCATTCACTTAAACTGGTCAAGGTTGTGCCTTTTTTTAAATGTTGTGTTTACATTTAATCATATGTCTTTTGTAGCATAGGATGTGGTTTCTCAAAGTATAAACATATTACATGTCAAGCAAGTCCAAACAAGCCAGACTATAAAAGATAATTTTTAATAAAGAACTGTGTTGGGACCAGGTGGCGTAGTGGTTACATCGCTGGACTCCACATGGCTGACCATGGTTTGAGTCCTGAACCTGGCTGCTTCAAAAATACACAAGGTGCATATGCATGCATGCCAAGATCCCAGGAAGAGAATGGAGGAGAAGCATGACAGCATGGCCATCCCAGCTGGGGAGTGGTTTCTCATTTTCCCTCTCCCTGCCTCTCTCTAAGGAGCACACACACCCTATGACAAGAAACTAAACATTTAAGGGACACAAAAAGGAATAATTATCTGTTGATAATGATGTTTTTATGATGGGAAAATTCATTTGGTATGCTGTAATGATACACAGTGATTGAATGTAAAAGAAGAAAGGAAGGAAGACAGAGAGAGAGAAAGAAAATAAAGGAAGGAAGATAGAAGAAAGAAAGAAAGAAAGAAAGAAAGAAAGAAAGAAAGAAAGAAAGAAAGAAAGAAAGAAAGAAAGAGGAAGAAATGAATAACCCATCAGAGGACTGTGCTCAGGGTCCCTCCCAGATGCACAGAAAAAATGGTAGGATGTGCTTGCTTGTCCTTTCATAAAAACTTGTGACCTAATCTTATGACTAGACAAGAATTGGGCTTTCTTGTAAGTCATATTGATCATGAAGACTCAAGGGATTCCTCAGCATAATGGAAAACTATAAGAGATGATACTGATATTGTTCATTCACTGTTCACTTAGTGAATATCAAAATTTAGAAAAGAGGGAGTCTTTTAGAACAATGGAAAGGTAGGACCAGCAGTTGGCGTAATGACTATGTCGCTGGACTCCCATGTAGTCCACCGCGGTTTGCGTCCCAGACTCGGTGGCTTAAAACTCACGCCGGGCGTGTGTGCATGCGTGCCCAAGATCCAGAGAGGAGAATGGAGGAGAAGGGATTGCGGCGTGGTCATCCTCCCTAGGGATGATTTCTCACTTTCTGTTTCTCTGTCTCTCTCTGTCTGGTGAGCACACACGCCCTATAGCAAAAACCTCTTAAAAATGAAAAAAGAACAATGGAAATGTTGGTATTTGCAACAGCCCTGGAAGTGCTCAAGCACAAACAGAACAATAATTCAATAATAAAATATAAGACACACCAATCAATATTATGGACCAATGAATAAACCACCTCACACGAGAACGATCATTTATTGTTCTTCAAAGAATAGATGTACAGCTTCTTTTTTAACTTTTTTATTATTTATTTATAATTTTTTGTTTCATTTTCTTTTATACATTCAATCCCATTATTTAGCTTACAAAGTGAATTTTTCAACATGTGAACATTTCTCCCTGGTTCAGTTGATTATACCCATTTACTGTGTTTCTATATCCGTTAGTCAATCCATTTCAGTCATAGAGTGTGGACACTCGGTATATATTAAGTGGGGACATACAGATGTACAGCTTCTTTTTTTATTTTTTAGATGTACAGTTTCTAAAAGAAATATTTCTTGGGGACCAGGATGTGGCATCATGGTTAGGTCCCATGTGGCCAACTATGATTCGAGTCCTGGGTCTGGTGGTTTGAAAATCACACTTGGGGAGAGTTGAGATCTAGTTATTTCAGGTAAAGGCAATGAAGATGTTCTGCTAAGTATTTACCCTAGAAAGCATAGTGGGCAGGCCAGAAGAAGACTGAATTCGCCATGAGAGCTGAGATTAGTCATTTCAGAGATAAGACAATGAGGATGTTCTGCTGAGAATTTACCCTGGTAAAGTCCCTGGAGAAAAATGCAACACCAAAGTTTGCAGACCACATCCTCCTGTGTATCTCTGATGGCTCAGATTGATCTTCTAGAAATTAGGAAGAAATGAATAACCCATCAGAGGACTGTGCTCAGGGTTTCTCCCAGATGCACAGAAAAAATGGTAGGATGTGCTTGCTTGTCCTTTCATAAAAACTTGTGACCTAATCTTATGACTAGACAAGAATTGGGCTTTCTTGTAAGTCACATGTTGATCATGAAGACTCAAGGGAAATCACCACAGGAGAACAAGAAATATGCAAAACCATAAAAATATCTCACACCCAAGGGATAAGAGTAGCTCCTCTTCATCCACAGACAGTACAATGGAACTCATGGAAATGTCTGATAAAGAATTTAGAATATTCATTATGACAAAACTAACAGAGATGGAAGAGAAGAGACACAATGAATA
>NW_006203499.1:253044-254237 GCF_000334495.1 Tupaia belangeri chinensis
TTGAAAGTATTAAAAGCAGACTAGATCATACAGAAAATTTAATTTCAGATGTAGAAGATAGAATCACTGGACTAGTAAAATCCACCACGAAGACTAAGAAAATGAGAATAATATATGAGAAATACTAGATACCATTAAACATCCAAACATCTGGATAATTGGTATCCTAGAAGGTGAAAAGACTCATAAGGGCATTGACAATCTATTCCATGAAATCATGGAAGAAAGCTTCTTAAACCTAGAGAGGCATTCAAAGATCCAGACCCAAGAAATAGAAATAGGATCAACCCAAGAAGATCTTCTCCAAGGCACATTATAGCCAGATTGACCAAAACCACAGACAAAGACAAGATACTCAGACTGGCAAGAGGGAAATGTCATGTTACCTACAAAGGCTATCCCATCAGGCAAACAATGGACCTCTCATCAGAAACAATGTAAGCAAGGAAAGAATGAGAAAATATATTCAAAGTGTTGAGTGAAAAACAATTTCAACTAAGAATACTATATCCGACAAGACTAACCTTCATATGGGAAGAAAAGATGAAAACATTCTCAGATAAATGAAACCTGAAAGAATTTACCAACACTAGACCAGCTCTCCAAGAGGTTCTGAAGAGAGTACTATCCCAGGAAAACTAAAGCCAGACACACAGAAATAAAAGTTCTAAAACAGCTAAGAAAATGGCCAGCTTAACAGTAGGGGCAAGTCCAGAATTGAACATTATCTCCCAGAATTTAAATGGAAAGATCGAACCATGACAGAAGATTAAGTAAATGAGTTTGAACTGGTGAAATAGAATTTTATGACTTTTGACTTAAACATTACTGACCTTCTATGCTTTGTTTTCCAGTGTTAAGTTTTGTCTTCTCTCGAATTGTGGACAGGTCCATGTACCTACTGTTCAAACAGAATCCTAAGTGTTAAGCAAAGTTCTCTTAACATTTTTTTATTTATTAAAACTGAAACTACCTTTCTTGAAATTAAAAAATGTATTTACAAAATACCTATTTAGTAACCACAGTAAGCTATATAGCCTCATTTATGTGCTATTTTATAGTACATTCATTCTACCCACAGAGTTTCATGCCTAAAGTCAACTTTTGTTCACAGATATGTATATATCAGCTGAACATACTATTGAAAGTATTTAGATTGAGATATTTTGTGAATCAATACAATGTGAGAAAGA
>NW_006203499.1:254454-268015 GCF_000334495.1 Tupaia belangeri chinensis
CCAGGAGGTGATCTCTCGATCTCTCTCTCTCTCTCTCTTTCTCTTTCTCTCTCTCTGGAAAACATGTGCCCTATAGCAAACAAGAAAGAAAGAAAGAAGAAGTAAAGAAATAAAGAAAAGAAAAAGAGAAGAAGAAAAAGAAAGAAAGAACTCTAGGGTTGATTTTTAAGTATAAGGAGAGATGTTCATAGATTATAAACAAACACTACACAATTTTAAATATAGAACTAGAACACCTGCTCAATACTGAGTAGTATTGCCAAAGTCCTGGCCCAATCCCCAACAGATACTGAGAGATGGCTATAATGTCATTTATGGCTCTGAATCTTTGAGTTCCCCCCCCGCCAATCATGAGCCCTTCTTCAGTACCAGGAAAATTGGCCCTTTCATAGTTTTCCTACAAATAATTTCTTCAGAGCTCTCTTTGTGTCTTTATTCCTGAGACTGTAGATGAAAGGATTCATCATAGGTGTGACCACAGTGTACATCACTGAGGCTGTTGAGATTGAAAGTGTGTCAGGAACAGCTGCAGAACTAAGGTACACTCCTAGGCCTGTACAACAAAATAAGAAGACAATTGAGAGGTGAGAGGCACAGGTGGAAAATGCTTTGTACTTTCCCTGAGCTGATGAGATTGACGTATAGAGGAAACTATCTTAGAGTAAGAGTAAAGGATCCCAGAAAAGGGATGAATCGCAGCCAGCACAGTTGAGAAATACATGACAATGTCATTAATAAAAGTGTCAGAACAGGCAAGAGGAACAATCTAACTCAGATCACAGAAAAAGTGAGGAATTTCCACATGTGTACAGAAGGACAGCTGCAACACCATGAAGCTTTGTAACATGGAATTCAGGACAGTCACAATCCAGGAGATGAGAACCAACAGCACACAGAACCAGGGGTTCATGATGTCCATGTACTGCTGGGGGTGACAAATGGCCACATAGTGGTCATAGGCCATCACGGACAGGAGACAGTCATCCAACCCTACAAAAACTAGGAAAAAGAACATCTGGGTGATGTAGCCTGCATAGGTGATGACATTGCTCTGTGCCTGGATGTTCACCAGCATCTTTGGGATGGTAGTAGAAGTGAAACAGATGTCAGTAAAGGACAGGTTGGAGAGGAAGAAGTACATGGGGGTGTGAAGATGGCAGTCTGAGATGATGGCCAGGATGATGAGCAGGTTTCAAAGCACAGTGATCAGGTACATGGAGAAGAAAACTCCAAATAAGAGGGGCTTCAATTCTGGTTCCTCTGAAAATCCCAGAAGAAGGAATTCTGAAATCTGTGTATTCTTCCCTGATTCCATGTGGTGGAAGTGACTACCAGGAAAGAACAAAGTAACATGAACTTTTCACACAACTGGACATTACCAATATTGAAATTGTACCGCTTGTAATTTTCAGTCAAAAAATTAGCTTTGGGTCAGCAGGTGGGATAGTAGTTAAGTCACTGGACTCCCATATGGCTGACCACTGTTCAAGTCCTGGTCCTGGAGGCATGAAGATCATGCCGGCTGTGTGTGCATGTGTGCTTTTATCCCCTTGATGCTTAAATTACAAATAAACTGGAAAAAAGCAATTTGTCTGAAAGAGAAAGGAAAATATTTTAAGGTATCAAGACACTCAACAGATGGGCCACCCCATTAGAAAAATGAGCAAAAGAAATATAAGATGTACAACTAAAGTGGAGAATTTTCAGAGATGAAATAATAAAGTTCTTTAATACACGATAACAAATACAAAACTTTTTTTACATTGTTATCAACAGATAATTTTCCATTTTTATGTCCCTCAAATTTTTTTACTAGTTTATTTATATATTTTATCACTGTACATCAGCACAGCTTATAAAATTAATTTTCCCAGCATGGTTTTTGCCAGAGGCAGAGAGAGCAACAGAGAGAGGAAAAGCAAAAAATCACCCCCCAGGGGCAATGACCACTCTGCATTCCCTTCTCCATTCTCCTCTCAGGATTTTGGGCATGCACACATACCCACCTGGCATGATTTTCAACCCACCAGGTCTGAGACTCAAACTGTGGTCCACCATGTGGTAGTCCAGTGCCTTAACCACCACACCATCTGCTAGCCCATCAAGTGCAAAACTTTTAATTCAGAAAACTGGATGTTGCCTTTTGGATCTACCACACATTGGCTATTTGAAATCAGAGAGCTGATTTCCAACTGAAACAGCTGAAACCAACTGTTCCAAAGCTTAGCATCCTCTCTTACATAGTGAAGATATTTCTATCCATCCTCCTAAGGTGGTCCATAGATTTAATCAGATTGTGAAAAAGGTTTAACTTAGTTCTTTCCTATTAGTAAATGAATGGTTATTATATATGAGGAGATGAAACTGGTATTTGCTCCTGCCCACATTGATCTCCCAAATGGTGACCTTGATTCTCAACTTCAGCAGTTACTAAAGTGTCAATCCTCCATGTCTGTATACATGCTCTCCCTCTGATTGGAATCTCACCTACTGGCATATTTAGAATATACCTTTTTTAAGATCGGGGAGAAATTAGTTTCTAAAGTAATAATTTCACATTATATAAAGGTAATGGAATCAAAATATGCTTGCAAAATGTATAGGCAGTCTTAGGCTGAATGCAAGAGAATATGCTTCATAAAATGGCAAGAGATGATTGTTATATTTCTAAAAATAGATCCTATTACAAAAGTCACAAAGATAGCAACAAGGGGAAATAAACGTGAAATAAAATGGCACTTTATGTTTATTTATGGTTTGCAAATATTTTTCCCAATCTATGAGTTGTTTCTTTATGTATTGTTTCTTTGCTGTGTAGACATTTTTTTTAGTTTCATAAAATCTCATTTGTCTATTTTTGCTTTTGTTACCTGTGCTTCTTGGGTCATATTACACATGCAGTGTTACATGTTTTCTTCAAGTTTTTGTTTGAAGAAATGTAATAAGAAAAGATATATAGGTACTCAGGTCCCAGTAAATAAAGTTAAAGATTTTCCACAGCCAATTTTAAAAAAGGAAACTAGCAGGCTTATAAACCCGAAATACTCTGTCACACCAATAATGAAATAATTGCAAAGTAAAGTTCTTTAGGATTCCCCTTATGACCTATCAAATAAAATTTATTTTCATAGAAATACCAACTTGAGAGGGGAGACTAAAATGTAAGTCTCATGAACAGCTACTGTCTGGAGATATTTGCAAGCAATACATTACTGCAGATCTTTCTAAAGAATACAGAAATACACTTAAATACACCCTACACTAAATTCATTTTTAATTCACTTTTTAGAATTCCCTCATACACTGCATATAAATAATACTCTACTTTCCTTCTCCCTTCACTGAAAAACTCTTTGGCTATGTTCTGATGTTATTGGAACAAATTTATGTCACCAATTCTTAATTCAGTCTCATCTATTCCCATCACTTTATTTTCAACAGTGATCCTTCTCTGCTGACTTCAACAGACTATTCTCTTTTTAACATATCAAGTAAATTTATTCTTCAACCAAGCAAAATGCACAAAAGTCTCTCAGCTCTCATGTGGGGTGATCTGACTATCCGGGGGTCTCAGATAAATAGATTTGGTGTCTATTCTCTCTGAGCTTCTCCTGCAGTGTCTTCTGAGTTCTCTGACTCACCTGGTTGGGGTCTGTGAGTGGAAGATCTCCTTGTGAAAATGTGAACTTTCCCCTGGATGGTGGATTATGGAGGCTGAAGCTCTGTCTCAGGCAAGACAGAAGGAAGGCGTGAAGCATCAGTCCCCTAGCCACACTTAGGACTCCAAAAGAATCATCCATGTCCAATCCAGCCCAAGGCTGCACACACAGGTAGAAAATAACAGAGGAGATATTTAGTTTTTTATCCCTGATCTCCCTTCACTGAAAAACTCTTTGGCTATGTTCTGATGTTATTGGAACAAATTTATGTCACCAATTCTTAATTCAGTCTCATCTATTCCCATCACTTTATTTTCAACAGTGATCCTTCTCTGCTGACTTCAACAGACTATTCTCTTTTTAACATATCAAGTAAATTTATTCTTCAACCAAGCAAAATGCACAAAAGTCTCTCAGCTCTCATGTGGGGTGATCTGACTATCCGGGGGTCTCAGATAAATAGATTTGGTGTCTATTCTCTCTGAGCTTCTCCTGCAGTGTCTTCTGAGTTCTCTGACTCACCTGGTTGGGGTCTGTGAGTGGAAGATCTCCTTGTGAAAATGTGAACTTTCCCCTGGATGGTGGATTATGGAGGCTGAAGCTCTGTCTCAGGCAAGACAGAAGGAAGGCGTGAAGCATCAGTCCCCTAGCCACACTTAGGACTCCAAAAGAATCATCCATGTCCAATCCAGCCCAAGGCTGCACACACAGGTAGAAAATAACAGAGGAGATATTTAGTTTTTTATCCCTGATCATTAGGCATATTACCCTGTTGTTACTCCAGCTCCTGAGCACCTGATTTCCCTTGTGGACACTGGTCTGGGGAAAAAAGAAAATTTTCCAGTTAATTCTCTATTCTCGAGAGACCAGGTTAGATGTCAAGTGAATCTGATATTAAACTGCCTCTCTGTGGATATTCCTGCCTTCCAGAAGACTGATATTCTTAGCACTTTTGCTCAACACTGAGTTAAACTTTTCTTCAAAATATAAGACAGAAAATAAACCTAGAACCTCCCTGCCTTGCAGTGCATCACCTTTAACACTGCAACAATATTCAACCCCCATCTGTCCATTTCTTAAGGAGTTGTTTTCTTATTATTGACCTGTTTAAGTTTCTTATGTATTTTAGATATTAGCTCTTTTCCAGATGTATGGTCATAAATACTTTTCCCAATCTGTAAGTTGTTCCCTTGCTGTGCAAAAACATTTTACTTTCATAAAATCTCATTTGTTTCTGTTACCTGTGGTTTTTTGGGGGATCATATTCAAGTAAACATTTTTCAGAACAATGTTGTGGAGCTTTTCCCATGTTTTCTTCTAGTAGTTTTATAGTTTCTGGTATTACATTTAGATCTTCAATTTATTTTGAGACAGTCCTTGTAAATGGTATGAGCTAAGTGTTGAATTTTATTCTGTATGTGAATAGTCACTTTCTGTAAAATAGTAATGAAAGATTTTAAAGATGGCACAAATAAGTGGAAAGATAGCCCAGGTTCATGGATTGCAAGAATACATGTGATAATAGAAATCTCATCTGTGTGCTTGAAAGAGAGCACTTTGATAAGGTCTAATCACACAACAACTACCTTTCCCCAGACCATCAGCTCCTCAGGGTGCTGGACACTCAGGTGTTTTCCCTATGCATTTTTCAGAGTGATACAGGATCTGAACCATGACTGCACTATGGCTTCAGTTTTGCAGAGTGTTATCATTACCACTTTGCCACAGCAGCTGGGCCAAGAATTAATATTTTAAAATATCTACATTATGGGGACCAGCATATGGCATAATGATTATGTCCCTGGACTCCCATGTAGTTTATTGCAATTTGAGTACCAGACCTGGTGGCTTAAAACACAAAAGACTCTTAATAGTCAAAACAATCCTGCACCAAAAGAACCAAGCTAAAAACATCACACTACCTGGGGTAGCAGGTGATTAAGGCACTGGATATCACATGGCTGACTCTGCAGTTTGAGTCCTGGGCCCAGTGGCCTAAACTCACGCTGGGTGCGTGTGCGTGCATGCCCAAGATCCCGAGAGGAGAATGGAGGAGAAGGGATTGTGGTGTGGCCATCCTCCTTGGGGGGTGATTTCTCACTTTCTCTTGCTCTCTGTCTCTCCAGCATATGCCCTATAGCAAAAATCTCTCAAAAATAAAATAATTGTTAAGCATTGCTTTTCAGTATAATCTTCTCATCTATAAATATTATGCTTAAAAAATTTTCATGTGTCTACCCACAGTGAGGGAAGATACTGTGAAATGGATATCTCATGAACCAATATTGCAAAATAGAAACTGCAAGAATTCCTTGGTCTGGATTTTTTCATCAACAAGAAAAGTAGCATGTGTATAGAAATGAAATAAACTGGTCATAAATTTGTTTAAGAAAAAGAAAAAAGTTATGACCACACATGATAGCATGGATGGGCCTTAGAAACACAATGGGACTGGGTAGAGGAGCATTGATAATGCAACTGAACTCAGTGGGGGAAGGTTTAAGGTTCACATCCTGGCACCATCTTGAACACAGCAGATTCACATGCACTTGTACTCATGTTCCAGATTATCTAAAACTGAGGGGTGGATTGTAGTGTGGAGACCCTGTTGGCTCTTCTCTCTCTCTCTCTCTCTCTCTCTCTCTCTCTCTCTCTCTCAATAAATTACTAATCTTTTAAAAAAAAACAACAAGAAGAAGAAACACAACATTGAGACTCACAGTTGAATATAAACTCATGGGGACACCAACAGAGCTTTGGACAACTCACCACCATACAATTCCATTTGATAGGGCCTAGCAGGTGGCATGGTGGTTAAGGTATTGGACTCTCACATGGTTGATAGAGGTTTGAGTTCTGGACCTGGCAGATTAAAATTCACTCTGGACATGGGTTTGTGCATTTCCAGAATTGCAAGAGAATGGAGAAGAAGGGATTATGGTGTGGCCATCCTCCCAGAGAGTGATTTCTCACTTTCACTGCCTTTCTCTCTTTCTCTCTCTGGTGAGTACATGTGCTCTATGCCAAAAAGCTAAAAAAAAAAAAATTAAAAATTCCATTTGATAACAATAATAGTACTTTAATATTTTATTTTATCATTTAATTTTAGGATGACTTATTATGCAACAATAGTTAAGTGGTACAAGAGTCAAAGCATAAGTCAATTACAATACCCTGCTGCTTATTTTGGCATTTGTTCTGATATTTGAAGACAACATATATAATTACTCTGTGTTTCAAGTTTACTTCAGATATTGTGTTAGAAAGGCATGACTTTGAGGTTCTTTCCAAGGTAACCAGGAGAGATTGGAAAGGCATGGAAGTCTGTGGAGAAAAACTTGTGACCCTGAATCACATGAGAGGTAGGAATTCAATCCCTTCGGTGAATCATCTTGTGATCATGAATATTCAGCACATTTCTGAGCGCAAAGGATATCTGTAATAATAAATAATAGTGGTACCATTCATTCACTGAACTTTTAGTGGTTATGACAAAATTTAGAAATGTGGAAGGTATTTCATTTGTAGCAATGGAGAGCATCATATTTGCAGGTAACACAGGAAGTTTTCAAGCTGAATCAGGTAGATAATTTAATAATGAAAGATAAAAGACACCAACTGACACTTCATTCCAATGAATACATCCTTTTACACATGCACACCAATCTATACATCAATGAATGAATGGACAACATGAAAAATAATTGTTTATGTAGTGACACAATGTATGATTTAAAATTTGTTTTATCATCATTAAGATTATCTTTGAGGCCAGCCAGTGGCATGGTGATTAAGGTAGGCAGATCCCACGTGACCAGCTGTGAGAATTCAAGTCTCAGACCCAGAAGCTTGAAAAACACACCAGGCTCATGTGTGTATATACCACAAATCCCAAGAGCAGAATGGAAGAGAAGAAATTGCATCATGGCCCTCTCCATTGGAAGTGCCTGTTTTGTTTTGTTTTGTTGGAGAGGTTTTTGCTATAGGACGCCTGCACTTGCCAGAAAGACAGAGAGAGATAGAGAGTCAGAAAGTGAGAAATCACCCCCCCCCCAGGGGGGATGGCCACGCTGCAATCCCTTCTCCTCCATTATCCTCTTGGGATCTTGGCACACACACACACACACAGTGTGAGTTTAAGCCACCGGGCCTGGGACTCAAACTGCAGTCTACTACATGAGAGTTCAGCAACATAGCCATTACGCCATCTGCTGGTCCCTTAATTGTCTGATTCTAAAGTCCTATTGATTAAATTTAATCAAAATCATCTTCCCAAATAGACTCCACTTGGAGGGCACTTGTCTTTGGTAATCAAATTTTATCCACAACTATTGTAGTCACTGTGGATGCTGAGTTGAAAAAGAAACATGATCTTTGAGACCAGCAGGCAGCCTGGTGGTTAAGGTACTGAACTTCCACATGGCCAACTGCTGTTTGAGTCCTGGACCTGGCACTGGCTGTGTGTGCATGCATTCCCAAAATCCCAAGGGGAGAAAGAAAGAGAAAGGATTGTGGTGTGGTTGCCTGCTCTGGGGTGATTTCTCACTTCTTCTCATTCTGTCTCTATCTGTCTCTCTCTGATGAATGTGCATGCCCTATGACAAGAAGAAAAAAGAAACATGATTGTAATGAGCAGATTAAAGTCCAATGACCAGGGAACCGGCAGTTAGCATAATGGCTATGTCGCTGGACTCCCACGTAGTCAACCGCGGTTCGTGTCCCGGACCCTGTGGCTTAAAACTCACGCCGGGCGCGTGTGCGTGCGTGCCCAAGATCCCGAGAGGAGAATGGAGGAGAAGGGATTGCGGCGTGACCATCCCCCCTGGGGGCTCATTCTGTCTCTGTCTGTCTCTCTCTGATAAACGTGCATGCCCTATGACAAGAAGAAAAAAGAAACATGATCGTAATGAGCAGATTAAAGTCCAATGACCACAAAGTCCATAAAACACATGAGTGTGTGAGAGTCTATATTATCAGAGAGAGCAGGTAGGATCATGACAGGGAAAGGAATGATGAATATCATGGACTTAAGTTTTCTTCTACAATAAAATTATATAAAGACCTCATTGCAACATGTAGGGTTTTTACCCCACATAGGATTAGCACAATTTAGAACTATGTTTTAGTAAAACAAAACAATACTCACTATAATACACATTTGAGAAGAAATTATTCTTAAGAAATCCATGGTTCTTGGTGAAATAATTGGGACTTTTCAAATATTGTTGTACAGGGTTGGGATTAACTTGTGACAATAAAAAAAATAGACAAGGCTATCAGACAGGGGAGAAGTCTTAACACAAGTTGCTTACATTTTCTTTTATTGAAGTTGAAATTTAAAAAAAAATGAGGGGCCAGCAGGTTGCACAGTGGTTAAGGCACTGGAATCCCACATTGCCAACTGCCATTTGAGTATCAAACCGGTGGCTTGAAACTCATGCCAGGCACATGTGCATGCATGCCCAAGATTCTGGGAAGAGAATTGAGGAGAAGGGATTGCAATGGCCATCCACTCAGGGGGAGGGGGGGGCGATTTCTTCCTTTCTTTTCTCTGTCTCTCTTTCTTTCTAGCACGCATATGCACCCTATAGCAAAAATATTTCTGTCTCTCTGGCATGCACACATACCTGATAGCAAAAACCTCTAAAAATATAAATAAATAAGAAAAAGAAAGAAGAAAAGGAAGAAAGCAAGAGAAAAAGAAAGAAAGAAAGAAGAAAAAGAGACTAAGGGCTAGGTTATGTCGCTGGACTCCCATTAAGTTGATTGCAGTTCAAGTCCTGGACCTAATGGCTTGAAACACACCAGATGCATGTATGTGAATGCCCAAGATCCTGAGAGGAGGAGGGATTAAAGTGTGGCCATTCCTCCACCTTCAGGGAAGAGGTGATTTCTCACTTTCCTCTCTCTGTCTCTCTCTTTCTCCCTGCAAGCACATGTACCCTATAGCAAAAGTCTCTCTTAAAAATAAAAAAGAAACTCTAAGAAATAACTAGAAGAAACAAGTTCTACTTCCACAATAAAATCAAAATATCCCCATTTCCTCAAGGTCTTCTTTATGTCTTTATTCCTCAGACTGTAGATGAAGGGGTTCAGCATGGGGGGTGACCACAGTGTACATCACGGAGGCTGCTGCACTTGAGTGTGAGCTGTGGGTACCACTAGCACTAAAATACACACCCAGGCCTGTGCAATAAAATAAGGAGACAACTGAGAGGTGAGAGGCACAGGTGGAAAAGGCTTTGTACTTCCCTTGAGCTGATGAGATTGCATGAATGGAAGAAACTATCTTAGAGTAAGAGTAAAGGATGCCAGTGAGGGGACCACCACCCAGAAGCACAGCTGCAAAATACATCACCATGTCATTAAGAAAGGTGTCAGAGCAGGCAAGGTGGACCACCTGATTGAGTTCACAGAAAAAGTGAAGTCCACATGTGTACAGAAGGACAGCTGCGACACCATTAAGCTATGTAACAAGGAATGTAGGACACACATGATCCAGGATATGAGAACAACTAACACACAAAGTTGGAGGTTCATGATGACCATGTAGTGCAGGGGGTGACAGATGGCCACAAACTGGTCATAGGCCATGCTGGTCAGGAGGAAGCTATCCAACACTATGAAGAGTACAAAAAAGTTCATCTGGGTGATGCAGCCTGCATAGGTGATGGCCTTGCTCTGTGTCTGGATGTTCACCAGCATCTTTGGGATGGTGGTGGAGGTGAAACAGATGTCAGTAAAGGACAGGTTGGAGAGGAAGAAGTACATGGGGGTGTGCAGGTGGGAGTCTGAGATGGTGGCCAGGATGATGAGCAGGTTTCCACACACGGTGATCAGGTACATGGAGAGGAAGAGCCCAAATAGGAGGGGCTGCAATTCTGGTTCTTCTGAAAGTCCCAGTAGAAGAAATTCTGAACTGTGTGTATCATTCCCTGGTTCCATATGGTGGTGATTTCCATTAGTGAGAAAAATAATGTGATGAATTTCCATACAAACAGGTATTAGCACCATGGTGAAATATTACAAGTTATAGCGTGCAGTCAATAAAGTCATTTCTCAGTATTATTTATTGTTATTTCCAGAGTGGAGGAGCCCTTATAGAACCCTTCTGATGTTATGACGGATTAATCTTTAAAGGAAGCTGCTTTGTCTAAGCTGACAAAGAAAACAGTACTTCAGATGTATCACTGTTGCGTGTGTCTTCCAGGAAAGTTAGGTAATTCTGTAAGGAAAACATACATGCTTCTCTTTGTTCTGGATCCAACACCTTTAACTTTCTACTATTATTCAATTTAAATTGAGCTTCATTTTTTTATCACCATTTATTTTTCCTAGGATGAAAGACATGTTAGGAATACAGGAGGTAACCTACGTTCTTGTAGGTGGTAAGTTTCTCTCTAAAGAAAGCAAAAAAAGGGGTCCAGCAGGTGGCGTGGTGGTTAAGGGCGCTGGACTCCCACATGGCCAACCATGGTTCAAGTCCCAGACCTGGCGGCTTGCTTTCTCACTCTCTCTCTTACTCTCTTCCTCCCCGATCAAATTAAAATAAATAAATAAATAAACATTAAAAATTTTTAAAAAAAGAAAGCAAAAAAAATTTACTTGAAGGCTGGAAGGGATAAGCAATGAAGTTAGAAAGATAATTAAAATTAGATCATGAAAATCCTTCAACGTGCAATCATCATGCATCAATTACAAATTTGTAGTATTTATCTTCTTCAGCATTGATGAATAGTAAGAGTTTTTCATTTATGTGTAAATGTACATAGAATGTATGCAAATCAGAAACCATAATTTTAAAAAGAATAAAATTCCTTTTTTATTTTTTAGGTTTCTGCCACAGGCCTTGTAAGCTTGCCAGAGAAAGACAGACAGAGACAGAGAAAGTGAGAAATCACACAGGAGATGGGTATGCCTCAATCCCTTCTCCATTCTCCTCTCAGGATTTTGTGCACGCCCCACACACACTCCCTGTACAATTTGTAAGCACCCTAGTTCAGGACTCAAATCATGGTCAGCCATGCAGGACACCTGCTGATCCCAAGAATAAAATTTTTTAGTAAATTAAAAATAAAAACAAAAAGAGCATTTACAATGTGCTAAGTTTCTACTCATGTATGCGTTTGCACAAAAAGTACACAAATATGAATTTTTGCATAATATTGAAAAAACATAAAGGAAACTAAGGAACTTAGGAAATAAAGAAAGACAATGAATTTGTAAATTAATTTGGGTAGAATCAACTTTTTTTAATTTCCTAATTTTTTATTTTGTTTTTTTTTGTATTCAATCATTGTATATCTTTATAGCATACAAAGTGAATTTTCCCAGTATCAGCATTTCAATTATATTGATTCTTCTCATCTAAGAACAAGTGATGTCTTTCCTTTTTTTTTTTTTTTGCATCATTTTCAATTTCTTTATTTAGTTTTTCATATTTTTCCTTTGTTTTTTTGGAAAGGTTTTTGCTATAGAGCACGTACGCTCACCAGAAAGAGAGAGAGGCAAAGAGACAGAAAGTGAGAAATCACTCCCCAGGGGTGATGGCCACACCGCAATCCCTTCTCCCCTGTTCTCCTCTTGGGATCTTGGGCACGCACGCACACATGCCCAGCGTGAGTTTAAGCCACCAGGTCCAGGATGCGAACCGTGGTCGACTACATGGGAGTCCAGCGACATAGCCATTACGCAAACTGCTGGCCCCCATAGCTTTCCTTTTAAAGGTCTTCCACATCTTTGGTTAGATTTATTTTTAGAGTTCTTTTGTTTTTGTTTGTTTGTTTACTATTGTACATAGGATTACTTTCTTCCATTCTGCCTCAATCTGTTCATTGCTATATCTTTAAAAAGTCATTGACTTTTGTGTAATGATTTTTGCATCCTGCAACTTTATTTATTCATTTATCACTTCTAAGAGTTTTTAATGGATTCTTTTGAACTTTCTGTGTATATAATCATTCAGTACAAGGTAGACAAACCTGGAGGATTTAATGATAAGTGAAATAAACCAGACCATGAAAAACAAACACTGTATGTCCTTGCTCAATAATATACTGAATGTGGGACCAGCAGTTAGCGTAATGGCTATGTTGCTGGACTCACATGTAGTCGACTGCAGTTCGCATCCCGGACCTGATGGCTTAAAACTCACGCCAGGCGCGTGTGCATGCATGCCCAAGATCCCAAGAGGAAAATGGAGGAGAAGGGATTGCAGCATGGCCATCCGCCCTGGGGGGGTAATATATATATATATATACTGAATGTCTGTGCCCTGTGGTAAGAATTGAAAGATTGAAAGACGTAGAAGTAGAGAGGGCAATTATAGATACAAGAGACCTCCTCCATAGTGGAATGGGTAGGAAAGCTCAGAAAAAAGCAGGTAATGGACACAGAAATGTACACAGGGCAAATGGGTTATGGAACTGCATACCACAACAGAGTTAAAAAAAAATAGAAAGAAAGAGAAAGGGACATAGGGGACAGTATGTGGCTTGTTACTAATAGTGTTGTCCTCCCTCATGGCCGATTGTGGTTCAAGTCCTGGACCTGATGGCTTGCTTTCACTTTCTCTCTCTCTCTCTGGTGAGCAAACATACCCTATAGTAAATTTTAAAATAATAATCAATTAACTGTTGATGATGACATGTATTCTCAACTGGATTGGTCTGAGAAGTACTTCATGATGGGCAAAGTCTTTTTACAAGCAAAATGAGAAATAGTGATTTACTGTTTTAAAAAAATAATTAGAATAATAATAATAATGATTGGGGAAAACATAGAAAAGATATTGAATGTTGAAGCGGGGAGATTAATGCCTCTGTACTGACTGACATACATGGCATTCCCTTTTGAAAAAGCAATGTAATACACTGTAAAGTTATATGTAATCCAATGTAATA
>NW_006203499.1:268083-269245 GCF_000334495.1 Tupaia belangeri chinensis
ATTAAATAAATAAAAAAGACATTGCCTATATCTATATATATATATGAGAGAGCGAGGGAAGAAAAATTAATAATGCAAAAATTGGCACACATCATAATGTAGTGTTATTTGTTGATGATGATAAATATATTATCCTTGATTTATCACACATTGCACGCAAGCTTTGAAAATCCATATCGTGGGACCAGCCGTTAACATAATGGCTATGTCGACCACGGTTCAAGTTCCGGACCTGGTGGCTTAAATTCATGCCAGGCACGTGTGCGTGCGTGTCCAAGATCCCAAGAGGAGAATGGAGGAGAAGGGATGCAGCGTGGCCATCCCCCCTGGGGGTTGATTTCTTGCTTTCTGTCTCTCTGTCTCTCTCTGTCTGTCTGGCGAGTGCACACGCCCTATAGGAAAAACCTCTCAAAAAAAAAAAAAGTCCATATCGTATACCCACAAAGATGTACAATTGAATGTATATAAGGAATTATAAAAGAATGAAAAATAAGAATGACAATGAATTTGGTTTATTAGAATGTAATTAGAGAAGGCCAGCAGATAACGTGGTGATTAAAAATGCTGGACACTCCCACATGAACAACCATGTTTAAGTCCGAGATCTGGAGGCTTGCTTTCTCTCTCTCTCTCTCTCTCTCTCTCTCTCTCCCTCTCTCTCCTCTTTCTCTCATCTATCTCTCTATCTGTCTCTCTCTCTCTGAGGAGCACTCATACCCCATAGCAAATTAAATAATGACAATAATAAAATTAAATAATTTTTAATGAAATTAGGTTATTATAGTGGTTTAAACGCAAGTATGTACAACAAAACTAAATGAAAGTTAAATAATAAAACTCACCTCTGAAAAAATAGAAAAAGGTATTAATTTAATGACATCAACATGGGCCACCAGTTCTACATTAAACTGTCAAATCTTGGAAATAAAATAATATAACAAGAAGTCTTTTTAAATGCAATGAGGAGGGCCATTTAAAAGTCTTTTTAAGAGCAATGGTGGCATGGCAATTAAGGGTGCTGGACTCCGACAAGGCCAACCATGGTTCGAGTCCCAGACCTGACAGCTTTCTCATATCATCTAGCTCTCTCACTCTGTCCTTCTCTGGTCAAAAAGAAAGAAGAAAGAAAAAGAAAGAAGAAAGAAAGAAGAAAGAAAGAAAG
>NW_006203499.1:269328-279397 GCF_000334495.1 Tupaia belangeri chinensis
GAGAAAAGAAAGAAAAAGAGAAAGAAAGAAAGAAAGAAAGAAAGAAAGAAAGAAAGAAAGAAAGAAAGAAAGAAAGAAAGAAAAGTTAAAATAATTTTTTAAAAAAATGCAGTAAGGAAGCAGTATATAAACATTTAAGTTTATCTTACAAAAAGATACATGGGTTCACATATGCTTGTGAAAGGTGAAGGTGATGTTTAATCAAATAGGAAAGAATAACACATTCCAAATAATGGCAGAAGGTGATGTCAGTTTTTTAAAATGATGTAATCACAGAAAGTCAAAGGAAAAATAGCAAATAACAGGAATGTAAAGGCAAAGAAGAAAGGATATAGAAGAACATTCTACATTAAAAATACTGATAAATTTTTGGGAACCAGCAGTTAGTGTAATGACTATATCGCTGGACTCCCACGTAGTCAACCACGGTTCATGTCCCGGACCCGGTGGCTTAAACTCACGCTGGGTGCATGTGTGTGCATGCCCAAGATCCTGAGAGGAGAATGGAGGAGAAGGGATTGCAGCATGGCCATCCCCCCTGGGGGGTGATTTCTCGCTTTCTGTCTCTGTGTCTCTGTCTGTCTGGCAAGCGCATGCACCCTATAGCAAAAACCTCTCCAAAAAAAAGAAAAAAAAATACTGATAAATTTTTAAAAAGAGGTAGGGGGCTATAATATGACTGACTAATAGATTTGACCCCAAAAGTGCTAAACTTTCACACATTCCTCCCCAAATGCTTCTATGCATACATACATACATAAAAGAACTATATGGCAAGATCCAAGTTGATGGAGAAAGCACCAATGTTTGTATGAAAGGATGCCATGAAAAATAAAATTAGGTCAGCCAGGGGTGTGGTGGTTAAGGTAGCTGGATCCTGCATAGCTGATTTTACAGTTCAAGTCCCACACCTGGCAACTTCAAATATAAACCAGGAGGGAAGGGGATGGGGATGGGGGTAGGGGGAACAGGTTGGGTGCATGTGCATGCATGCCCAAAATCCTGAGAGGAGAATGGAGGAGAAAGAATTGCAGCATGACCATCCCCCACCCAAAGGAGTTCTCCTCTCCCTCTTCAACTCCCACCTCCTGGCAAACACACACGTTCTATAGCAAACTAAAAAAAATAATAATAATTAAATAGGAATAAAATAATTTCAAACACACCGCAGAAAGCAAAAGATGCACAAAGCCTATGCAAAAAAAGAAAGTAAATGGCTAACAAACCCCCAAGTGTATTCAGGCTCACACATAATAAAATAATGGCCAAGTAAAGCTCTTTAATATATCTTTTTCCACCTAATAATTAATTATTTTTCATGTGAATACCCATGAGAAAAGGTACTATGGAATGTATGCCGCATGAACTGTGAGTGCAAGGTACTATCTGCAAGCATGTCCTTGGTCTAGATCGTCTTCTTTTTTTTTTTTTTCCTTTGAGAGGTTTTTGCTATCGGGCACATGCCCTCACCAGAAAGACAGAGAGAGACAGAGAGACAGAAAGTGAGAAATCACCCCCCCCCAGCATGGATAGCCACGCCACAATCCCTTCTCCTCCATTCTCCTCTCGGGATCTTGGGCATACACGTACATGTGCCCAGCGTGAGTTTAAGCCACCGGGTCCGGGACTCGAACCACGGTCGACTACCTGGGAGTCCAGCGACATAGTCATTACGCTAACTACTGGTCCCCTGGATCTTCTTAATATGGAAACAGGAGACTAGACCCCATCTTACAAAGAAAGAAGATCTGACCTCACTTCGCTACATATCCCTCCATACCTAACACTCCATTTTTTCACCACCCTTAATTTCAAAATATCTTAGACTTAGTGACTTTTACTGGAAGCATTTGACACATCCCATGCTCTCTTCTAATTGGACTTTTATTACTGTCAATAACAATAGCCCCTGCCTTCTTGAATCCCATGTTCCCTTCTCTATTTCATATAGACGATTTAGTGCATTGACAAAACAAGCAACCACAGACTGCTCTGAAATGTGGGCTGGGCTGGTCTAGCTCTCAGTTTTCTTGGGGTAAACATTCTCGGCTTCCATTGTCTGCTGCCACAGTGTCTGCTGTGCTCTGTGGCTTACCTGTATGGGGTCTCTCAGAGGATGGCCTCTGTGTGGAAGTCTGAGTTCTTCTGTAGGTGGTCTGCAACAGAGGCTGAAGCTGTGTCCCAGGCAAGACAGTGAGGAAGAATCAGACATCTGTCCCTGAGCCAGACTCGAGAATCCAAAAGAAACAACCCTGTTCTTTCTGGCCAAAGTTGTACATTCTGAAGTGAAAGAGCAGAGGAGATATTTACAGCTCCCTCGACCTGCTCATTAGGCTCATTTCCCTGTTACTCTGACCTCTAATTTCCCTATGGACACTGGTCAGGACAGGAAGATAATTTCTCTTGTAGATCGTTCCCAAGAGACCAAGTCAAGGGAAGGGCCAGAAGGTGGTGTGGTGGCTAAAGCAGTGGATTCCCACATGACTGACCATGGATTGAGTCCTGAACCTAGCAGCTTGAAAATCACAATAAATAAGAAAATGACCAACTTACTGGTAGGTACAAGTCTGGAGTTGAACGTTATCTTCCAGAATTTAAATGGAAAGATCAGACCACAACAGAAGATAGATTAAGTACATGAGACTGAACTGGTGAAATAAAATCTTATGACTTTTTTTGTTTGTTGTTTAGAGGTTTTTGCTATAAGGTGCATACCCTCGCCAGAGAGAGAGAGACAGAGAGACAGAAAGTGAGAAATCACCCCCCAGGGGGGATGGCCACACCACAATCCCTTCTCCTCCATTCTTCTCTCAGGATCTTGGGCATGCATGCACACGCGCCTGGCGTGAGTTTTAAGCCACTGGGTTCCTTACATGAACCACGGTCGACTACGTGGGAGTCCTGTGACATAGCCATTATGCTAACTGCTGGCCCCGAATCTTATAACTTTTGACTAAAACATTACTGATTTTTTTCTATGTTTTATTTTCCAGATTCAAGGGCTTTTGTCTTCTCTTGAGCTGTTGATAGGTTCATGTACCTATTACTTGAACAGAATCCTAACTTGTTTCCTGGTTTTAAGTCTTAAACAAAGTTCTCTTAACATTTTTTTATTTTGATTTATTAAAATTAAAACTGCTTTTCTTGAAATTAAAAAATATATTTAAAAATACCTATTTAATGTCCACAGTAAGCTATATAGCCTCAGCTAGGTGCTACTTTATATTATATTCATTCTACTCAGAGTTTCATGCCTAAAGTCAGACATGTGTTCACAGATATGTACATATCAGCTGAACTTGCTACTGAAAGTAGTTAGATTAATTAAGATATTTTTTGAAACAATAAAATGGGTGGAAGGAATGGAAAGCAACTGTAAATACCAAAGACAGTGTGGAAGGAGGGTGGGAAATGACAGGGTGAGAAATAGGAGGGAAAAAAAATTATATATATATATATATGTGTGTGTGTGTGTGTGTGTGTGTGTGTATATATATATATGAAACAAGAAATGAAAAATTATTTGCTGACCATAACATATATGATTAAGCTACTATACAGTGTATTCTGGGGGCCATTAGGTGGCATGGTGGTTAAAGGCACTGGACTCCCACATGGCCAACCATGGTTCAAGTCTCAGACCTGGCGACTGGCTTTCTCACTTTCTCTCTCTCTCTCTCTTGTTCTGTTCCTCTCTGGTCAATTTAAAATAAATAAATACAGTTAAATAAAATAATTCTTGAAAAAAACTGTATTCTGAATGGAAAATAACAATTTGTATGCTGCGATGATGCTCAGTGAATGAATGTGAAATAAATAAATTTTTAAAAATAATAAATAAATAAATAAAATGTAAAAAATAAATCACAACAAATAGATAAGTAAATAAATAAATGTTTAAAAAACTTAAAAATAGAATTAAACCTTTAAAAAAAGTCATGTCCCATTTTTATTACTCCTCCATATCATTTAGATTTCTGACATAAAGTGTTTATTTATTATAGAACATTGCTATTTCCTTCTTAAAGCAAGAGAAGTGTGTTCCTTGGATATAAAAGTTTTATGAAATCAAGAAGCAATGTTTTATATTGCTTCTTGATTTCATAAAACTTTTGCCAAAGCAGTTGGGAATTTCATACTTATATCCCAAGTCAAGAATTTCATTGAGGGGCAGCAGGTGGCATAGACATTAAGGTAGTGGATCCCATATAGCTGTTGCATGGTTTGAGTTCCAGACCTGGCAGCTTGAAAGTCATGCAAAGCATATGTGTATGCCTGCCCAAAATTCCAGGATGAGAATGAGGGAGAAGGAATTGCAGCATGGCCATTCCCCTACGGGGGAGGGGGGGAGTTCCTCACTTTCTTTCCCACTGTCTCTTTCTAGTGAGCATATGTGCCCTATGGCAAAAAAAAAAGAAAAGAAAAAAAAATTTTTTTAAAGCAGAGGGGGGAATAGCAAGTGGTGTGGTGATTAAGGCACTGGAATTCCATATGGCCAACGATGGTTTGAGTCCAGGACCTAGAGGCTTACTTTCTCACTTTCTCTCTCTGTCTCTCTCTGCTGAGTCCATGTGATCTACTGAAAAATTAAAATGATAATAAATAAATTAAATTAATAATTTTTTTCTTGGAGAAGTTTTTGCTATAGGGCACATGCACTGGCCAGACAGAGAGAGACATAGAGACAGAAAGCAAGAAATCACCCCCCGGGGGGATTGTCACACTGCAATCCCTTCTCCTCCATTCTCCTCTCGGGATCTTGGGCATGCACGCACACGCGCCCAGCGTGAGTTTTAAGCCACCAGGTCCGGGACATGAACCGTGGTCGACTACGTGGGAGTCCAGCAACATAGCCATTATGCTAACTGCTGGTTCCCAATAATTATTTTTTTAAAAAGGAAGAAAATAAAGTAGACAATGGAATGGTGGTTGCCCGCAGCTGGGAAGGATAGTGGAAAAGAAGAGACTGGGAGAGGTTGAATTATAGCTGTATAGGAAGAAAAAGTTCTAGTGTTCAATAACTCTATAGGATGACTATTTGTAATAGTAATGTATATTTCAAATGAGCTAAAAGAGAGGACTTTTAATGTTCCCAACACAATGAAATGTTGCATGTATGAGGTGATGATTATGTTAATTACTCTGATTTTATTATTATACATTGTATAACTATTATATTATATATAATAATAGTTAACATTCATGCATAAATTATATACAATAATTATTATACATATATATCAAAAATTATACTCTATCCCATAAATATGTATGTTATCAATTAAAACATTAACAATAAAAAATTATTTTAAAAAATAACTAATTATAGGAATCCAATGCCTTACATTAGGAAATAAAGTGTCCTTTTCAAACTAGGAAGAAAAAATATGTCATGGACTCAAGGAGTGTGGAACCCATGGTTTTATACTGAGGACAGATACCTGAGTGCTTGTTTCTATTTCCAAAATCTCTTCCATAAGACTAGGGATGAGTCATGCCCACAAACATTAACATAAACATTTTGGCCCATTTGATAACGTGACTGGCATAGTATCCTTGTGATGGTTAAGTCACATTCACAATTATTAACAGAACATTTAACTCATTGATAACAGGACTCTCCCAACATCCTGTCCTTGGTACAGTATCTACAGTATCTTGTGACTTATACAAGCTTTCTTGTCTCTGTCAAAGTACACTCTTTGTTGATGTCTTCCTGAAACACAGACCTTCCTTTCCAATCACCAAGCTAAGAATTGTAAAACCCACCTATGGCCTACAATTCTCATATACAACTCTCAAAATCAAATAAAAGGAAGCCCTGTATGATGATCCCAAGAAAAGCCATGTCTGCCTCTTCTCTAGGTCTGGTCACACATATTCATGTTTAGAAATAAACCACTTTGATTATTATTTCTGCAGAACTGGTTATTTCCATTAACACTATCAAAGGAATATAGTTCTCCCACTCGTTGAAGAGGGCAATGTCAATTTTATGGAGATATCAAGCACTGTGCCTCACCACTATAAATGCTTTCGAAACTCAAGAAGACCAGTTACAGGAAACTATTCAGACTTAGGCTTTTACAAAAAAAAATTTTCAGAGATTTGTTCCTATAGAGCATGTGCACTCACTAAAGAGACAGAGAAAGTAAGAAATCACCCCCCCCAAGGGGGCTGGTCATGCCACAATCCCTTCTCCATTCTCCTCTTGATATTTTGGGCATGCATATACACACACACACTTAGTGTGAGTTTCAAGCTGCAAGGTCTGGGACTTGAACCATGGTCGACCTTATGAGAGTCCAGCACTTTAACCAATATGTCACCTGCTGGCCTGGACTTTTACAAAAATTTTAACTCAGAGTCGGGATAAGGCAGAGATTCAACTTCTGGAAAGCAAGAGAATTCATGGGGAAGGGTAATAATGATTAGCTCCACCTGGCTTTTAACTGGTCTCTTGGGGACAAAGAATCTGCAGGGAAAAAAATCCTCTCTGTGTAAACTAGTGTCCAACAGGGAAATAGTATGCTCAGGGTTTGAATAATAAGAGAAAAGGGTGCCTAATGAGAATGTATAAAAAAGTGTAAATACATCTCTTCCCCTTTGTCCCTTAGGTTTGGAACTATGGTTGATTCTTTTGAAGACCTAAGGCTAGCTAGAGGACCAACGCTTGAATACTTCCTGCTCTCTTGTCTGGGAACAAGGTTTCGGCCTCCATTATCCACCATTCGAGGAGGAATTCACACTTCCATACGGAGACCTTCCTCACAAAGATCTCCTCTGGGTAAGTCTAAGAAACCAGCAGGAAGTTTCATGGAGAAATGGAAAGAGAGAGTATTCACCTAAGGTCACTAGAGCACCCATTCTGCCTAGCCCAGAGATTGCAGTAATTGCTTGTTTGATGAACCAACCAATTAATTAATGTTATTATTAATAATGCTAAAAAGAGTAATGTCTGTTGATCTCAGCAACTCAGGGCTCCTTCTTGACATTTAAGTGGTGATTATAGAAGCCTAACTAGAAGAAGCAATTGTTGGAATAGAGCAGTTTGAGAAGTACAAGATATATTCAAGGACCTTTGCAACTATAGGGAGAAGGGGAATAGGGGACTCCAGGTGGGGGGGGGACAAGATGCAGAGTTAACACAATAAAATGAGGACATTTACTTTTTATTTTTAAGGTGAAGCACAATGGGGGCTGGCAGGTTAGGTAGTGGCTAAAGGCACTGGATTCCCAGATGGCCGACTGCAGTTTGAGTCTCAGACCTCGTGCCTTGCTTTCTCACTTTCTCTCTCTTTCTCTTTCTCTCTTCCCCTCTCTGGTCAAATTAAAATAAATAAATACATAAAGTTAAATAAAATAATTCTTATGAAAAGAAAAAAAAAGATGAAGCATAATGGGCCAGCAGGTGAACTCCCATATGACTGACCACAGTTCGAGTCCCAGACCTGGCAGCTTGAAAATCATTTCAGGTGTGTGTGAATGCATGCCCAAAATCCAGAAATGAGAATGGAGGAGAAGGGATTGCAGCATGGTCAATCCCCTTGGGAGGTGATTTCTCACTTTCCCTCTTTCGGTCTCTCCCCTGTAAGCACATGCACCCTATGGTAAAAACCTAAAAAAATAAATAAATGAAAAATGATAAAAGATGAGGCATATCTGAATATGTAAAATGATAAAAGATGAGGCATATCTGAGTTTCTATATTGTTTCTATATTGATGAAAGTTTAAGATCAAGGAAATACTTGCCAATACTCCTTTACAATAGCAGTTCATGTGTTGTGCATTTTAGTTATCTTCCCCTCAAACTAAGTAGTCATATAAAAATAATATTTAATTTGTGAAAAAGAGTGGTATATTAATGAGCTTCACTTTCAATTATTTCATTACTGCTAAATCTGAAAATATTTTTGATTTTTATTAGACACTTACCTTCTCTGTTGTAAATTGTTCTTTATCCAGTTTTTTGCCCTGGTGTAATGGTTTTTGCAATGTTTTTACCTCCTGCCTCTGACTACATTGTTTCAAACATAAGAATTGAGGTTTGGGGGCCAGCAGGTGGTGTGGTGGTTAAGGTGCTGGTCTCACAGATGGCCAAATGTAGTTTGAGTCCCAGATCTGGTGGTTTGAAACTCACACTGGGGCACATGTGCATGCATGCTGGAAATCCCAAGAGGAGAAAATGAGAAAGGATTTCAGTGTGGCCATCCTCCCTGCGGAGGGGGGACGGGATTTCTCACCTTCTCTCTCTGTTTCTGTCTGTTTGTCTGCTCGTCTCTCTCCCTCTCTCCCTGGCAAGTTCATGTACCCTATGATAAAAACTTTTTTAAAAAAATTGAATTTGAGGTTTCCCACCACCTTTGCTGTTTACCATTTAGTTCTTTTAACTATGCATAGATGTATTCTGGGAATGGATGAGAATATATAAATTTTGTGTAGTCAAATCTGCCCACCATATTGTCTTTCCCTCATCACTATTTAAACATGCAAAGTTCCTGTGTATCCTTTGAGTAAATGAATCATCTTTCATACATACTTATAACTTTTTTTCATGTCTCTGTTATGCTTTGTCTTTTGTCCTTTTGTGATTATAGCTATTCTACAAATTGCATTGTCTTTGGTCACCATTTGATATGCATTCTTCATTATTTGACTAAACATCATCTCTATTTCTCTTCAATATATTTTATCCACATATCTTTATATTAAATGAAATTTAGAAATATAGAATACCTAAATTTAGGGGAACAGCAGATAGTGTAATGGTTATGTCACTGGACTCCCATACAGTCACTCGTGATTCGGGTCCCAGACCCAGTGACTTAAAACTCTCTCCTGATACGGGTGCAAGCATGCCCAAGATCCCGAGAGGAGAATGGAGGATAAGGAATTGCAGCATGGCCATCCTCCCTGGTTGGTGATTTCTCGCTTTCTTCTCTCTATCTCTCCAGCAAGTGCATGTGCCCTATAGCAAAAGTCTCTCAAAAAAATTAAAAAGAACTCAATTATATGCTATCTTCTCTATTGTCTAGATATTTTCCATTTTTATTATGTATCCATGTGGAAATCATTATATGAGTGCAGTTTTATGTTTTATGTCTGTTCATTATCAATACTGATTTCCACTTGGGTTAATACTGTTGTCATGAAACCACTGTATTTAACCTGGTGTTATCCCCCTGCCATTCTTTTTATCTCATAACTTCTTGAATTCTTAAAATTTGTTTCTATGCAATGTGCATTTATTCGCATAGCAGGTGAGATAGCCACTCAACTGACCTTACATTATAATGCCAAAGGCAAGTGCAATGAAATAGATGTATTTATGGCATAATGTCCTCGGGGATTAATTATATGCAGAGTGTTCTTCAGTGTAAAAAGACAGAATTGTCTAGGGCCAGGCAGTGGTGGCTTGACCCCCATGGGAAGAGTCCTAGGATTGCATCCTGGGACCTCCAGAGCACACCGCATTCAAGCTTGTCTATCATCCAGAATAGCTGAGACTGAGGATATGGAAGTGCCTCTCTCTCTCTCTCTCTCTCTCTCTCTCTCTCTTTCTCTCTCTTTGTGACTCTCATTCTTTCTCTCTCTTTCTGACTCTCATTCTTTCTCTGTCTTCCTTGAAATAAATTTAAAAATATATTTTTAAAAAATGCAGGTTAGACTTGTCATGTTGTGTTCATAATTTTACGGAGCCTTGAGGTCAGAAGATGGAGTGGTGGTTAAGGCACTGGACTCCCATATGGACAACTGTGGTTTGAAGCCCCTACCTGGTGGCTTTCTTTCTTTCTCTCTCTCTATCTTTCTCTGATCAAATTAAATAATAATAATAATTAATAAAATTAAAGTAAATCATTCTTTTTAAAATTTTTATAGAGGCTTTGTATGTTGGAAGAAAACCAGAACTGAGATTAGATTATACCCATGGAATTTGTCAAAAAAAAAAAAAATCAAAACCCAAGAACAACAAGCAATATGTCCAAAGTACTATACTAGGGGCCAGAAAGTGATGAGGTGGTTAAGGCACTGGACTCCCACATGGATGACCATGGTTTGAGTCCCAGC
>NW_006203499.1:279478-282382 GCF_000334495.1 Tupaia belangeri chinensis
GTCGGTTGGTTGTCATATTTCTCTCTCTCTCTCTCTCTCTCTCTCTCTCTCTCCCCCCTCCCTCTGATGAGCACAAATGCTCCATAGCAAAGAATAATAAATAAATAAATTTTTAAGTACTATGGTGATATACAATAATTAAACGTGAAGAAGAAATTTAAAAAGAAAAAGTGAGAAAGGTACCTACTTCATCTTCTCTCAGACTTTTCAGAAACCAGTAATTTAAAACAATGTGGAATAGGCACAGGAAAAAATGCCTTCTACTGCTTTATATTTTTTAATGGTCCTATTGGGCTGTCCTTTGTGTAGTTCCTTTTTTAATTACTGGTTTGCTCCCTTTGCTCATTCTTCCTATCAGGGTGTTCAATCTAAATACTAAAAAGACATCATTTCTTTTGTCTTTGGGACCAGTTTATTTTTTGATCTTTTGTTATTTTTGCAGAGTCTCATGGGCATATAATGGGAATTAGAACGTGGTCATTATAAAGAAAGATTTTATTTTTCTCACGGTATCTCAGGAACCATCTGAGCTGATTAGATTTTTTTTCCCGCCTCAGGTCCATTCAATTCCCTTCTCTGTGTGTATCAAGCAGATTGTACGGGACGGGGGAAGTTATATTTCTTTAAGCAGGAGGGCAGAACATGGCCATGCCAAAATGGAAAGATTCTCTTCTATGGACAGTTTGTCTTTCATTCATTCTGCTCTCATAGTAATAGCAGAATGAGTGAGAGTAATGGATATGAGAAGAATATGGAATTAACATGGAGTCCCCACTGCACTTCATGTGTATCCATGCTATGTGTGTGAGTGTGTATGGTGAGCAAGCGTGCATGAGAGAAAGGATGTGTATGTATGTTTGTGGGAGTAAAGGCAATTTTCAGAGTCCAGGAACCTGGGTTTAGTACATTCCAAAAGACTTCCCTGTATATTCTGGTTATCAGTCCGTATCCAAGGCACAGTTTGCAAATATAGTCTCCCGTTCTGAGGGTTGTCTCCTCACTTTAGTTATTGTTTCTTTTGCTGTGCAAACCTTTTTAGCTCCCACTTGTCTATTTTGGGAATTAATTGGGGGTCTTGACTTAAAACTCAGAAGCCAAAACTCAAGGCTATATATGGAAATACAGAAGAGAGTGCAAGGAAGAGCAGTTGGCATGGTGGTGAAAGCACTGGACTCTACATGGTTAGCCATGTGGAGATAAGCAGAAGCACATCAAGGCTCCTTGAGGCACACTGTCATTTCCATCATATTCTATTAGCCAAACAAGTATCAAATCCTAAGTTCAGCACAGATTCAAAGGTGGATAAATAGACTCCACCAAAATATTTGGATACAGAGAAAGGTGACAAATTGGAACTACTTCTGCAAATGGTCTATCACAAGTATAAATTTCAAATCAATCATTTCTTTTTGGTTTCTTTTCTTTTTTTTTTTTTATTTGCTATATGGCACATGCATTACCAGACAGAGAAAGAAAGAGAGGGAAAGTGAGAAAATACCCCCCAGGGGGATGACCACATTGCAATCACTTCTCTTTTCTCCTCTTGGAATTTTGGCATGCACAAACATGTGTTTGGTATGATTTCCCTGGGTCCAGGACTCAAACTGTGGAGTTGACCTTGTGGGATCCAGTGCCTTAATTACCACACCACTTGCTGGCCCCATACCTTCTTCTTTACATTAAGAAAAAGTTTTATTCTAATATAATATTCATATATAAAATTCATTGTACATATTCAACTCAATAAATTTTAATAAAATGAATACACCTGTAAAACCTTAATCCTAGAAACTCCTTCGGCTCTGCTACCTCCTAGACACTCACCACCCTGGTAATCATTATTCCAACTCTAACATAATATATTAGTTTTGCATGTGTATGTGCTTTTCCTATTTTTTTTTTTTTTGGAGAGATTTTCACTGTAGGGCGCATGCGCTCGCCAGACAGACAGAGAGAGACATAGAGACAGAAAGTGAGAAACCACCCCCCATGGGGGATGGTCACGCCGCAACCCCTTCTCCTCCATTCTCCTCTCAGGATCTTGGGCATGCACGCACACGTGCCCGGCGTGAGTTTTAAGCCACCGGGTCCGGGACACGAACCCCGGTCGACCACGTGGGAGTCCAGCGACATAGCCATTACTCTAACCGCTGGTTCCCCTTTTCCTATTTTTTTAACAATACAAATTCCATAATGTTTATTTAACTTCTTCAGTGAATTGGCAGTTAATTTGGTAATATAATTGTACATACGTATGTTTTTAAATTAGTGCTAAAAATGATAGAACAGCACCTATCACAAGGAAGACATTCTATTATTACCTGTTGGATTAATTTTAAAATTACTTAATTGTGTACTTCATTAGCATCTTCTTTATTTATTTTATAGTTGGTCAATCATTGTACATCTCTACAGCACACAGTATGTTTTCCAAAGTATGCTTGCAGGAATTACAGTCAAACCAGACATTATCATAAGCGTGATTTTCAACAGAGAACTTTACAATCTTCTATCTGATAAGAGCCCTTCCCTTCCCACCTACCCACTTTTATCCACTCCTTTCCATTATAGCTTCTGGTGTCTATGCTTGTCCTCACATATCAGTTTGTTTGTTTTCACTTTTTAAAAATAATCTTTATTGGGTCAGCAAATGGCATAATGGTTATGTTGCTGGACTCCCAGTTGGTCAACCGTGGTTCAAGTCACAAACCCAGTGGCTTGAAACTCGTGCCAGGCATGTGATAGTGCATGCCTAAACTCCAGAGAGGAGAATGAAGAAGAGATTGTAGCATGGCCAACCCCCCAGGGGGTGATTCCTCACTTTTCCTCTCTCTACCTTTCTATATCCTGGCAAGCTCATGTGCTTTATGGCAGGAAAAAAAAAAGCTCTCTGAAATAATAAAT
>NW_006203499.1:282413-290493 GCF_000334495.1 Tupaia belangeri chinensis
TATAGGTAACTGAAAAACGCTCTTTCAGTTTCTGCTGTAGAGTGCAGACATTGTGTATATACTGAGCAGGGATATACCGTGTTTGTCCCTACATTGCACCTTCAATAGTAAAGACAGAAGTTGTGTCAAAATCATTAGAATACTTTCAGTTGGTGTTGGATGTGGTTCTTGTCCACGACTCCAAGTTAAGGTCCTTGGGACTCACAGAATCCTGAAAAATTGTGCCTGTTCATGCCTAGATAGACAAAGAAATTCTACTTCAAATATTGAGGGTATGCTCATAGGAAAGGACAATGAACAATGAAGGTCATCCAGGGAGAAAAAAAAGCAAAGGGCCCTGTAAGAAAGCATGCTCATATCTGGCATCAAAAATGTTCCTAGGATGGGAACCAGCAGTTAGCATAATGGCTATGTCGCTGGACTCCCACGTAGTTGACCGTGGTTCGTGTCCCGGACCTGGTGGCTTAAAACTCACGCTGGGCACGTGTGCGTGCGTGCCCAAGATCCCGAGAGGAGAATGGAGGAGAAGGGATTGCAGCGTGACCATCCCCCCTGGGGGGGGGGGGATTTCTTGTTTTCTGCCTCTCTGTCTCCCTCTGTCTTCCTGGCAAGCGCACGCAACCTATAGCAAAAAATTCCCCAAGATCCTGAGAGGAGAATGGAGGAGAAGGGATTGCGGCGTGACCATCCCCCCTGGGGGGGTGATTTCTTGTTTTCTGTCTCTATGTCTCTGTCTGTCTGGTGAGCGCACGCGCCCTACAGTGAAAATCTCTCCAAAAAAAAAAAAAATGTTCCTAGGATTACAAAACTAGTGGGAAAGAAGTTCTTTTCTATTTTGGATCCTTCACTCATGGGAATCTAATTGCTCAGAGAATACAGTAGCAATGGAACAATTAATTTAATGAGCATTCATGAGAATTCAAACTCAAGGCCCCCAAAATAGCAGATATGCTCTTCACTTCTCTCATTTACAGCTCAGCTGTCTCAGGAAAGAGTTCTACTGTTGCCTCACAGAAGACTTATGCCTGAAGTTATCTTCCTTTCCTTCTTTGGAGCTGAGTTGAACTTGCATCATCCAAGTAAGAAAGAACTCAGAAACTGGGGACTCCATGATTCCACTGGAGCATTAATGTGTCAAGCAGGTATGGAGGCAGGCAGAGCTCTCAAAAGATACACTTTTGTGTTATAAACTGGATAATACAATAAAGAAAGATTATTCCCTTAAAGTATTCTACACAATCAACCCCTATCTCTCTTTACTTCTCTTCCTGTCAACTCACTTCTCTCTCTTTCTGGAACCAACTCTAAGGATATTTCACCTTACTAATAGAAATTGACCTTCTCTAAGCCTCCTGCATTTCTCAAGACAATTTTACCCAGCCATTGTAGCCATTTTCCTAGAGCCATTACCAGGGCTTGCCATCTCCTTTCGCAAAGATCCTCCTGTTTTTTTTCTGTTTTGTTGTTGTTGTTGTTGTTTGCTATAGGGCATGGGCACTTGATGGAAAAAGACAAAAAGAAACTGAGAAGTCACTCCCACTCTTAGGGAGTATGGCTATGCCACAATTCCTTGTCTTCCATTCTCCTCTCAAGATTTGGGGCATGCATGCACACATACCCAGTGTGATTTTCAAGCCACTAGATTCGGGACTCAAACAGTGGTCAGTCACATGGGTGTTCAGAGCCTTAACCACCACATCACCTGCTGACCCTGACTCTGTATTCTCTTATCTATCATATCATACTCATTCACTCACTCATTTATTCATTCACTCAAAAAACATCCCCTGAGATTTTGCATAGTCAGTCCTTACAAGCCCATTCATACACATTCTACATTAGATGACTTAATGTGTCTGGGTCTTAGTGTCCATGTTTATGAAATGGGGAATAACACAGTAGTCATACCATAGGGTTAATGTGGGGATTATAATAGATCACGCATGGAAAGTTTTTAAATAGTTTACATAATTTCCAACACTTCACAAGCACCTATTCATCTTAGTTATTATCATTGCTATAAATGACTTTGCATTCATTGACTCAAAAATATCTTGATGGTAAAATGAGTTAAAGAATATAAAACGCAGCAGACACAGTAGTCATACCATAGGGTTAATGTGGGGATTATAATAGATCACGCATGGAAAGTTTTTAAATAGTTTACATAATTTCCAACACTTCACAAGCACCTATTCATCTTAGTTATTATCATTGCTATAAATGACTTTGCATTCATTGACTCAAAAATATCTTGATGGTAAAATGAGTTAAAGAATATAAAACGCAGCAGAAGTGGTTGACAAATGATGTCCTTAATGCTATTACTCCTGCCATTATTATTCTTGCTATTATTATTCTCATTTGCCGAGTATTTACAAATGTCCAGTCCTGTTTCAGAAGTTTTATATTTTTGTTAGTATTTTAAATAATTGCTATCTTGTTTCTAAGAGGTTCGACTCTATGTGGGCATGATACTCATTTTTTCTCTCATACTTTTTTTTTAATTTTTAGTTTTTGAATCATTTGCACTTACCAAAAAAGTAACAAAGAAAATACAAAGAATTCCCATAGTGATAAAAAATATTTAGAATTTGGGCCATGCAGTGTGGTGATTGAGGCAGCTGGATCCCACATGGCCAACTGTGCATTTCAAGCCCCAACCCAGCAGCTTGAGAAATACACTAGCTGCATCTGTGCATGTGTGCCCCAAATCCCAAGAAGAGAATGGAGAAGGGATTGCAGTGTAGCTATTCCCCCTAGAGGGTGCTTTCTCACTTCCTCTCTTGCTTTCTTTCTCTGTCAAGTCCATATACCCTACAGCAAATATTTTTAAGTTTGGAACTTGATAAACTTGATGGCTGCAAAACATTCTGAATCTACTACATGCTACTGAATGCCATCTTAGAACGGCTGCCGCTGGGACCAGCAGATGGCATAATGGATACGTCGCTGGACTCCCACATAGTTGACCATAGTTCAAGTCCCTAACCCAGTGGCTTTAAATATGCTGGATACATGTGCGTGCATACCCAAAATTCCAAAAAAGAGAATGGAGGAAAAGGGATTATGGTGTGGCCATCCCCCCTGGGGGAGGGGGGATGATTTCTTGCTTTCTGTCTCTCTGTCTCTCCCTGTCCCTCTGTTGAGCACATGGCCCCTATAGCAAAAATCTCTCTAAAAATAAAAAAGGACAGCTACTGATTTTCACACATTTGTTTTGGATCAACAGCCTTATTAAAACTGTGCTCAGTTAAAACACATTTGGGGGCCAAGCTGGAGTAGCATGAACTGGACACTGCCGTTTCCCTGACTGAAGCTACCTTGAAGGTCTAGGTTTGACACCCTTTAAAGCCAGGCAAGGCGGTGCACACCTGTAGTACTAGTCATTCATGAGGCTGAAGCAGGAGAATTATGACATAGCGAGATTCTGTCTAAAATAACAGCACACACACACACACACACTCACACACACACACACACACACATTTCTGATTACCCTTGACCTGGTCAATCTATTATCTGAAAGTGGTAATACACTGAATCGTTTTCAATACACAGGTCTCTGATTTGTTCTCCTTGACCTGCATTGCTAAGAATATTCAAGGCAATGATCGATAGTTAGTTCAAGGGGCCAGCAGGTGGTGTAGTGGTTAAGGCACTGACTCCCATATAGCTGATTGCAGTTTAAGTCCCAGACCCAAGCAGCTTGAAACTCACACTGGGCGCATGTGCATGCATGCCCAAAATCCCAAAAGGAGAATGGGGGAGAAGGGATTGTGGCATGGCCATCCACCCAGGGAGTGGTTTATTGCTTTCTGCCTCTCAGACTCTCTCTGTCTCTTGTGGTGGCACAAATGCCCTATATCAAAATTCTCTCAAAAATTTTAAGAAAAAAAATAATAAGAAAAAGGGATTCACACCCCAGACCTGGAGGCTCACTCTCCCACTTTCTCTCTCTCTCTCTCTCTCTCTCTCTTTATCACTTCTCTCTGGTGAGCACACATGTTCTAAAGAAAATTAAATAATAATAATAAAGAAAATTAAATAAATAATTCTTTTTAAAATTAGTATTTTAAAGTATTATAGAACTGTGGGGCTGGCAGATGGTGTGGTGGTTAAGGGATTCGATCACAGTTCGAATCCCAGACCTGGCGGCTTTCTCTCTCTCTCTCTCCCCTCCTCAATCAAGTTAAAAAACAAATAAAGTTCAATAAAAGAATACTTTTTAAAAAGTATTATAGAATTGCTTTGTCTTACCAATATATGTAAATTTTGAAGATTTTCTTTCTTGAGAGTAGATTACATGTGCATTCTACTGCAGTTTTGAATTATATACTAGAAAATGAATATAAAAATCAAGACCGATGATACAACTCGGAGATGATCCCTATTCTGACTTTAGCATATCCTGTTATACATCATTTTTTCTATTAAACATGTATGTAAGATAGGGAATCAAGCATGAGGAAAAAAGCAAAATATACAAGAAATGAGAAATGGAAAATTATTTGTTGACAATAACACCTATGTTGATGTGCTTGATTGAGCCAATATACAGTGTATTCTGGATGGAAAATCTCATTTTTAATGCTATAATGATGTGTAGTAAATAAATGTAAATAAATAAATTTAAATTGAAAAAAACAGAAAAAATGCATGTAATTATAAAAGTTCTATATACTGATTTAATTTCTCCAGCTCTAAAAAAGAGACCAACTTTTTTATAGCAGTATCTGAAATGTTATTTTTCTTCCCATGTGACATAGTTTTGCATCCTTATCCTGTAATCTATGATAGAAATGGAAAGGTTCGAAGATATAAAACAGCAAGATCAAATGCAAATAGCAGAGACTGTATAAGAAACAATGATACCAGGGGGTGGGAAGGAAAGGCTCAGGAAAAAAAAAATAACAGACACAAAATGAAAGTTCTCTGTTGAAAATGACATAGATGGGGGGACCAGCAGATGGTATAATGGTTACATCACTGGACTCCCACGTAGTCAACTGCAGTTGGAGTCCCAGGCCCAACAACTCAAAACGCACGCCGGGCATGTGTGTGTGCATGCCCAAGATCCCGAGAGGAGGATGGAGGAGAAAGGATTGAGGCGTGGTTCGATCACAGTTCGAATCCCAGACCTGGCGGCTTTCTCTCTCTCTCTCTCCCCTCCTCAATCAAGTTAAAAAACAAATAAAGTTCAATAAAAGAATACTTTTTAAAAAGTATTATAGAATTGCTTTGTCTTACCAATATATGTAAATTTTGAATATTTTCTTTCTTGAGAGTAGATTACATGTGCATTCTACTGCAGTTTTGAATTATATACTAGAAAATGAATATAAAAATCAAGACCGATGATACAACTCGGAGATGATCCCTATTCTGACTTTAGCATATCCTGTTATACATCATTTTTTCTATTAAACATGTATGTAAGATAGGGAATCAAGCATGAGGAAAAAAGCAAAATATACAAGAAATGAGAAATGGAAAATTATTTGTTGACAATAACACCTATGCTGATGTGTTTGATTGAGCCAATATACAGTGTATTCTGGATGGAAAATCTCATTTTTTATGCTATAATGATGTGTAGTAAATAAATGTAAATAAATAAATTTAAATTGAAAAAAACAGAAAAAATGCATGTAATTATAAAAGTTCTATATACTGATTTAATTTCTCCAGCTCTAAAAAGGAGACCAACTTTTTTATAGCAGTATCTGAAATGTTATTTTTCTTCCCATGTGACATAGTTTTGCATCCTTATCCTGTAATCTATGATAGAAATGGAAAGGTTCGAAGATATAAAACAGCAAGATCAAATGCAAATAGCAGAGACTGTATAAGAAACAATGATACCAGGGGGTGGGAAGGAAAGGCTCAGGAAAAAAAAAATAACAGACACAAAATGAAAGTTCTCTGTTGAAAATGACATAGATGGGGGGACCAGCAGATGGTATAATGGTTACATCACTGGACTCCCACGTAGTCAACTGCAGTTGGAGTCCCAGGCCCAACAACTCAAAACGCACGCCGGGCATGTGTGTGTGCATGCCCAAGATCCCGAGAGGAGGATGGAGGAGAAAGGATTGAGGCGTGGTCATCCTCTCTTGGCGGGGGTGATTTCTCGCTTTCTGTCTCTCAGTCTCTCTTAGTCTCTCCAGCAAGCGCACACGCCCTATAGCAAAAATCTCTCTTTAAAAACAAAAGAAAGAAAGAAAATGATGTATATGGCAATGCCTTTGACTTGATTGACATGCACTACATGCATTCTTTGAAAAACCATATTGTATGCTGTAAATGATTAAATATAAAAATTTAAATAATTAGAAGTTAAAAAAATATATTGCAGTCACTCTTAGTAATACCTACTGGGAGTAAATTTTGTTTTTTTGTTTTTTTTTCTTCCTCCTGGACAAACCCAGTAGCCTCATGGGAAGAGAAAATCAAACAGAAATTGGAGACTTTCTCCTCCTGGGATTCACAGAGGACTCTGAGCTTCAGTCCTTCCTCTTTGGGCTCTTCCTCTCCATGTACCTGATCACTGTGTGTGGAAACCTGCTCATCATCCTGGCCACCATTTCAGACTCCCACCTGCACACCCCCATGTACTTCTTCCTCTCCAACCTCTCCTTTGCTGACATCTGTTTCACCTCCACCACCATCCCAAAGATGCTGGTGAACATCCAGACACAGAGCAAAGTCATCACCTATGCAGGCTGCATCAGTCAGATCTTTTTTTTCTTTATGTTTGGATGCCTGGACAATTTACTCCTAACCGTGATGGCCTATGACCGCTTCGTGGCCATCTGCCACCCACTGTGCTATACGGTCATCATGAACCCCAAGCTCTGTAGGCTGCTGGCTCCGGGATCCTGGTGCCTTAGTGTCATGGGCTCCCTACTGGAGACCTTGACTGTTTCTAGACTGTCCTTCTGCACTGTCATGAAAATTCTCCACTTTTTTTGTGATCTTCCCGAAGTCCTGAAGCTTGCCTGTTCTGACATCCTCATCAGTAATATAGTGGTGTATTCTGTGGCCATTGTCCTTGGTGTTTTCCCTCTCTCTGGGATCCTCTTCTCTTATTCTCAGATTTTCTCCTCCATCCTGAGAATTTCACCAGCTGGGGGCAAGTACAGAGCCTTCTCCACCTGTGGGTCTCACCTCTTGGTGGTGTCCCTGTTCTATGGCACAGGCCTGGGGGTCTACCTCAGTTCTATAGCCACAGCATCTTCTAGGATGAATATGATGGCCTCAGTGATGTACACCATGGTCACCCCCATGCTGAACCCCTTCATCTACAGCCTGAGGAACAGGGACATGAAGAGGGCCCTGAGGAGACTCTTTAGCAGGGGGCACCTCTCAGCGATAGAGTGGTTGAGGGACTCTCAAGAACAGCAATAGGCACAAGGCTGAGATTCAGAAGGCCTGTCCTCCTTCACTCAATATTTTCACTGCTTCTACTTGTGTGAATTTTAAAGCAACTTTCCTGGAAGAACAAATGGCCAGTAAGTATATGAAAGAAAAATGCTCCATCATTAATCATCTCAGAAATGCAAATCACAACTATGAGATATCACTTAATCCCAATTAGAATGGCCATTATCAGAAAGACAAAAGACAAAACAACCACTGGGGAGGATGTGGAAAAGGAACTGTTGGGTGATGGTATATGGTATGGTGGCTAAAGCACTAGACTCCCACATGGCTTACTGTGGTTTGAGTCCTGGGCCTGGTAGCTTGCATTCTCTCTCTCTCTCTCTCTCTCTCTCTCTCTCTCTCTCTCTCTCCCCTCTCTCTCTCTCTCTCTCTCATCTCTCTCATCTCTCTAGTGAGCATATGTGCCCTATAACAAATTAAATAATAATAACAATAAATTTAATTTTTAAAAGGAACCCTTGTACACTGTTGGTGGGAATGTAAATTAGTACAGTCATATGGAAGACAGTATGGAGGTTCCTCAAGAGTTAAAAAATATGGGGCCAGCAGATGGCACAACACTTATGTTGCTGGACTCCCACATGACCAACCACAGTTCGAGTTTCAGACTCAGTGGCTTGAAAACCACACCAAG
>NW_006203499.1:290519-299059 GCF_000334495.1 Tupaia belangeri chinensis
AAAAAAAAAAAAAAAAAGAAAGAAAGGAAAGCACGCCAAGTGCATGTGCGTGTGCCCAAGATCCTGAGAGAAGAATGGAGGAGAAGGAATTACTGTGTGGCCATCCCCCTGGGGGGCGATTTCTCACTTTCCCTCTCACTGTCTCTGTCTCTCTCTCTCCCTTTGGCCAGCACAAGTCCCATAAGGCAAAAGCCTCTAAAAATTTTTTAAATTAAAAATATGTCCAACAACTTTCTAATTGCTTGCTAAGTGAAGCAAATCAGACTATTGAAGACAAACATTGTATATTCCCACTCAATATATATCAAGTGTCTACTTTCTATGACAGAAATTGAAATATTTAAAGATGTAATAGCTGGGAGGGAAAGTGCAGATACCAGAGATGTATAGGAGAAGGTAGATAGGAAGGGTGGGGAGGAAGGGGCTTGAGAAACAAAAAAATTTAATAGATACAAGAATGTATGATATTTATATATAGTCACATCTTTGACTTGAGAGACATGCACTGCATGCATGCTTTGAAAAACCACATTGTATGCTATAAAGATGTACAATAATTAAATGTAAATTTAAAACATTCAAAATAGTACTACCATATGATCCAGTTATCTCACTACTGGGTTTATCTAAGGGATTACTCCTTAGCCGAAGACTAACAGAAGTGGATGTGTAACTCCCTTGTTCTTTGGGTGAAATGAGGCTGAGAAATACATTACCCTGGATCCCAGCATTCCCCAGCAGAAACCCCATTGATTGTGCTGGACACTGGCTTGATAAATACACCCTTCATTGCCGCTTTTCTTTCCTGTCTCCCATCTCCACCACCTGGGATCACTGAACTCTTTGTCAGGCTTACAGACTGAGCTACATATCTTGGGCTATGTGGTGGGCTTATGGGTAGACTCATGAAACATATGTCTAACCACAACCTGTGAATACAGCCTTATTTGGGAAAGGAGTCTTTACACATTTAGGTAAGTGAAGAATCTTAAGATGAGATCATTAAGAATTATTTAAGTGGGCCCTATATCCAATGGCTTATAAGTTACCAAAAATAAAGAGAGGCTAGCAGGTGGTGTAGTGGTTATGGTGTTGGACTCCCACATGGCCAGCTATGGCCTGTGTCCCAGACTCGGTAACTTGAAAATCATGGCAGGCACAGGTGCACATGTGCCCAAAATATCAAGAGGAGAATGGAGAAGGGATTGCTGCATGGCCATCCCCTCTGGGGAATGATTTCTCACTTTCTCTCTCACTGTCTCTCTCTCTCTCTCTTTCTCCGGTGAGCACATGCACCCAATGGCAAAAACTTTTTTAAAAATTTCTTTAAAAATACATAGAATAAAAAATAAGGTCATGTGGAAATGGAAGCAGAGATTGGAATGATGCTGCCACAAGCCAAAGAATGCCAGGAGTTACCAGAAGCTGGAAGAGGTGAGGGAAGATTCTCCCCTAGAATCCTTGAGGAAGCATGGCCCTGCCAATATCTTAATGTTGAACTTCTAGCCTCCAGAACTGTGAAAAAATTAATTTTTCAGGACCAGTAGTTAATGTAATGGCTATGTTGCTGAACTCCCATGTAGTCGACCGCAGTTCAAATCCTGGACCTGGTGGCTTAAACTCGCGCCAGGCACATGTGCATGCGTGCCCAAGATCCTGAGAGGAGAATGGAGAAGGAATTGCGGCGTGGCCATCCCCCCTGGGGAGGGGGTGATTTCTTGCTTTCTGTCTCTCTGTCTCTCTCTCTCTCTGTCTTTCTGGAGAGTGCACACGCCCTATAGCAAAAACCTCTAAAAAAAAAAAAAAAAAATTAATTTTTCCCCCAAAGGATTTTTTATTATTATTATTTTCATTTTCTATAGGGCAAGTGTGCTCACCAGAGAGAAACAGAGGAAACAGAGAGAGGCATGGGGAGAAGTAAGAAAGCAAACCCCCAGGCCTAGAACTCAAACCATAGTCAGTCATGTGGAAGTCCAGCACCTTAACCACCACACCACCTGTAGGCCAAATTTCTATTTTTTCAAGATACCTGACTTGTGATAATTTGTTATAGTGGCCAGACACAGATTGTAAAGATCTTAAGAGTATTTGGAAGGTTAAGGGTAGTAGCAGATACCTTGCGGCATATGTATGGTGTTGCTGATCTGCTGATTTGCCTCATTGGCATAAAGCGTAACTGGCTCTCAGCTGCTTTATGTCCCCTTAGATCCTCCTTCAGGTTCCCTAACTCCTGAGTCAGGCATATGTGATTAGTGCCATGACAAATGGCTCTGGACTCTGCAGGACACCCTTATCATTGAGGTCAAAGGAAATAATAACAGACACGTACTCTCTTCCTGCCTTGTAAGTTTCCATCTCTTGCTGGACCCCTATCTCTCACCATTAACAAAAATCAACTTAAAATGAATCAAAGATCTATGGGACCATCAGTTAGCATAATGGCTATGTCGCTGAAGTCCCATGTAGTTGACCACGGTTCGAGTCCTGGACCCAGTGGCTTAAACTCACACAGGGCATGTGTGCAGGTGTGCCCAAGATCCCGAGAGAAGAATGGAGAAGGGATTGCGGTGTGGCCATCCCCCCTGGAAGATGATTTCTCACTTTCTATCTCTCTGTCTCGTTCTGGTGAGTGCACACACCCTATAGCAAAACCTCTAAAAAAAAAAATGAATGAAAGATCTAAACCTAAGACCTTAAACTATAAAACTACTGGTGGAAAACACTGGGGAAACTCTGGGAGATGTTGGGGCAGAAAAAAATTTCTTAAATAAGACCTCCAAAGCACAGGCAATAATTCCAAAAATAGACAAGTGGGATTACATGAGATTAAGAAGTTTCTCCACAGCAAAAATAAATGCCCTAATTTGTGTGAATCAACAACCCTCAGAATGGGAGAATATTTTTGTAAACTATGCCTCAGATAGGGGACTGATACCAGAATATACAGGGAACTCAAGCAGCTTGTATCTTCTAAGCCTGTTTATGATCTCCTCCTCTTTATATCTATTTCCCTTTTTAAGGATGAATCCAAAAAGCAAGTTACAAATTTATTATATAGCACATTATCTCTGTGGTCCTAGATAAAATAATTTCTCTAGTGCAGAGAACTTGAAAGAATTTGTATATATATGTATATAGATAGATAGATAGATAGATAGATAGATATAGATATAGATATAAAAATGATCTGTCTCCTAGGGAATAAATCTGTCTCAAGTTTATTCTCTAAAACAGATTTATAAAGAAATAAGATTGGAGAAGTTTTCAAGGGTTGGAAGATAGAACATCACTTATCATGCTCTTCTCTCATTAAAAGCCTTTTGGGCATACAGACTTTGACCATGGAGTGGGGCACAATGGCACTAGAGGCTGAAATTCTGATTTGATACTGGATCCCAGAAAAAGTCCCTCAGGGTCAAATAAGGAGTAGGATGTTTTCTAAATGGTGGTGCACCTCCTACCTTTACACTTTTTCAGCCTTTGGCCATAAATGTCTCATTGGTGACCACAAATAGATCATAGAAGATCTGGAGCCTTCCTTCCGCATGTTCTGAGTTGCCTGTGCCCAATGATTCTCTTAGAATCCTAAAGAATGGGGGAAGGGAAGGTGGTTTAAACTTCTCAACTAGAGGCATAGTTTGCAAATATATTTTCCCATTCTAAGGGTTGTCTCCTCACTCAGTGGTTCCTTTTGCTGTGCAGAAGCTTTTTGGCCTGATGCAGTCCCACTTGTCTACTTTGGGGATTATTGCCTCTTTTTTATGGGTCTTATTTAAGAAGTTTTTGTTTACTCTGATGTCTCCAAGAGTTTCCTGTGTTTTCCACCAGTTGCTTTATAGTTTGAGGTTTTATGTTTAAACCTTTTATCTACATGGCAAACACTGAAAGATTGGCAGGTATAATAGCAGGGAGGGCAACTGAAGATAACAGAGGCAGTATATGAGGGGGTGAGTAATGGGGTAGAAGGGAGGGGACTGGAAGGGAAATATTTAAGAGAAACAAAAATGAAGTTATCTATTAATGATATGTATATGGTAACATCTATGACTTGACTAATACACAATGTATTCATGCTGGGAAAACCCATTCTGTACATTGCAAAGATGTACAATGATTAAATGTAAATTTTAAAAATACCAAAAAAAATTAATAAAACCTCAACTTGAATTTCCCTCCCCTCTTGGAAGTGGGTGCTCATGTGAAGCTTAATTTGATATAGAAAGTATTGTCCTATTTCCTAGACAAAGGATCATAGAGTATAGCTGAGAGTCATGGTACTGTTTGTCCACTCGTGTTTTCTCAAAACCTTCAATATCACATCCGGTTCTTTGGGTTGCATCAAAATATTTTGGTGTCCACCCTTGTGTGTAGTAGATGCAGTACCTCTTGAGGCCACCAGAAGGCAGAAGAGCCAGTCAGCCTCAAAATGAAGAGTTGGGACTACCAGACCCAGCTACCACTTCCATGGGAAGTTGCTTCCTCCATTTCCCACCTTGGAATATGTGTAAAGATATTGGTTGGGGTGCACAAAGTCTGCACATCCCAAAGGCAGAAGTGGCTTTTGACCAGCTCCTGGGAGATGACTTCTGAGCCCATGGAATGACTAAATGTCTGGAGGGACTTTGGGTCACAACAAATCACCTTGATCACAATATTATCTATGGTGAATATATTTGTTCACTGAGCATCCTGGACTTGGCTATCAAATCAACCTTGAAAGGACTGAAGAATGAATAAGGTCAGCAGTGTTCCATGCCTATGTAACAGAGCCCCAATAAAAACTCTGGGCACTAGGGCTCAGGTGAGCTTTCCCAGTTGGCAATACTTCATTTGTGCTGTTATGTGTCATTGCTGTGAGAAGCAAGTGCTGTCCATAACTCCACCTGGAGGGAACTGGAAAAACTCACATCTGCTCTCTCCTGGACTCTGCCCCATGCACCTTATATGCCTTTGTTGATCTTCACCAGTGCTTTTCACTGTACAAACTATAACTATGGGCGTCATAGCTTATCTGAGTTCTCTGAGTCTTTCTAGTGAATCAATAAACCTGGAACTGAGCTTGGAGGGTGCCTGAAACACTTTGGTTTCTATTTGTTTTGTTTTGAGAGATTTTTTGCTATAGGGTGTGTGTGCTCACCAGAGAGACAGAGAGATAGAAAGCAGGAAATCACCCCCCAGAGTGGATGGCCATACCACAATCCTTTCTCCTCCATCCTCCTCTCGGGATCTTGGGCACACACACACACACCTAGAGAGAGTTTTAAGCCACTGGGTCCGGTACTCGAACCACAGTCGACTACATGAGAGTCCAATGACATAACCATTATGCCATCTGCTGGTTCTATAGCCTCTGTTTTATCATAAGAAGTAGTGGTTTTTCTTTACCCTCTTCAGTTCTGTCACTTCTTGAGAAAATAAGGGATATAGGTCCAGGAGGTGATGTAGTGATTAAGGTGTTGGACTCCCACATGGCAGACCTGAACCCAGAGGCTTGAAACTCACAGCAGATGCATGTGCTTGAATGCTCAAAATCCCAAAAGGAGAATGGAGAAGGGATTGTGGCATGGCCAACCCCCCTGGGGAGTGATTTCTCACTTTCTCTCTTTCTGTCTCTGGTAAGCACACCCACCCTATAGCAAAAATCTCTCTAATAAGATGAATAAATATGGGGCCAGCAGATGGCATGGAAGTTACTTCACTGGACTCCCATGTAGTCAATCTTGGTTCAAGTCCCAGACCTAGCAGCTTCAAACTTATACCCAGCATGTGTGTATACGTGTCCAAAATCCCAAGAGGAGAATGGAGGAGAAAGGACTGTGGCGGAGAATGGAGGAGAAAGGATTGTGGCATGGCCATCCTCCCTGGGGGGAGATTTCTCGCTTTCTGTCTCTCTATCTCACAAGTGCACATATCCTATGGCAAAAAAAAGAAAGAAAGAAAGAAAAGAAAAACTCTCAAAAAAAAAATAAAAATAAGTAAGAAACGTGAGTCAACTCCTCTTCTTTTGTAACTCAAAGCAGGAGACATTTTTCATCCCCTTCTTTGCTCACCACTCTCTTTCAAGTTCTCAACATATGCTTAGAGAGGAACAGAGACTTTGAATATCTTTCATTCCTGTTCCTCTATCTCAGTTTTCCCCCCAAACAAGCCAAACAGAACATGAGTGTGTGTTCAACCCATGGTCGGTTGGGAAGAAGATTGTCCCCAGGACTCCCCTCCCCTACCCTTTTTCCTCCTTTCCAGGTGAGAGAGCTGGGGGGGTAGAGGATCCTCACATAGCAAATTGCCCCCTTGGCCCCTGGATTCTCCCTTTTCTTGTATCATAAGGGACTTGTAGGGTTTCCCCAGGCTGGGGAGGGTGAGCTCCGCTTCTTGCAGCTCCAGCTCCCTCTCAGACAGATACTCAATGACAGCCACTCCAATCGAGTCCCCGAGCACATTCGTCATCGTATGAAGCCGGTCACTGGAGGAGGAGAGGGAGAAGCTTCCATTAGCAGGAGCTCGAAGAGCCTTACAGAGGACAGTGCAACAGTTTTGGCCCCTTGTGCCAGAGAGTTAGTTGGAGCTTATGTCCCAATCTAATCTACAACTCATTCAGGTCCCTCCCCTCTCTGCCCTCAGTTTCCCCTCTTATCCAACTCAGGTTGGAACAGCTCTGAGATAGTTGACCTTAACAATGTGTTTTTTTTTTTTTTAAAGAATGTGAATATCTGATACAGACAACTGACACACATGATCTGAAATGCACAAAAAGGGCCAGTAGATGGCATGAAGGTTAAGGCAACTGGATCTCACATGACCAACTACACAGTTCAAGTCCCAGATCTGGCAGCTTGAAGAACACACCAGGCACATGTGCACATGTTCCCAAAATCCTGAGGAAGATGGAAAAGGGACTGTGGCACAGCCATGCCCCCAAGGGATGCTTTCTCCCTATCCTTCTCTCTCTCTCTCTGTCTCAGGTGAACGCACATGCCCTATAGTCAAAAAATTTAAGAATCATTTATTTACTTAATTATATTTGACATTTATTTTAATTTGACCAGAGAGGGAGAGAAAGAGAAAGCAAGCCACCATGTGTGCATATACACATGTACATATGTATACACATATTTGTGCATGTGTGTATACATGTACCTGTGTGTGCATAGATGCACACACATCCATATATCCATATACATACATGTGCATGCATTCATGCATATGGACATGTATACATATGTGTGCATACTTGTGTGCATGTGTGCATATATAAGCATATAGACACATGTACATGTACACCTTCACATGTACATATATACACCTGTATACATGTGTGTATATGTATGTGCATATATATGTACGCACATGTGTATACACGTGTATATATACATGTGTGTACTAGCGAGACAAATCTGTTTCATGAATTGCCTCTCGGTGACTTCAACATATAACAGGGAAAAGGGCAGCTGCTCTGGCTGGTGGGGAAAATCCCCCTGGGTCACCTCCCGCCCTTCATCAAGGACCACTCTGGAACTTGAAGTCCACAGACCACGGCTTGGAGTACTCCCCAGGGCTCTCCTTTCACACTAACTCTAAAACTCTACTGGACTTGCTGAAAGGAAGGCCCACGGGCTGGAGACCCTGCAGGGGCTGGAGCGTGTAGGGGCAGACGGCAGCAGGAGAACACTCACAGGAACCAGTCCACTGCTATGATCAGTGCGATGTCCTCCGTGGGCAGGCCGACTGACGTGAGCACAATGACCATGGTGACCAGCCCCGCCTGGGGGGCGCCGGCAGGCCCAACGCTGGACGGTCTGGCCGGGGTGGGGTCACCTCCCACCCTTCATCAAGGACCACTCTGGAACTTGAAGTCCACAGACCACGGCTTGGAGTACTCCCCAGGGCTCTCCTTTCACACTAACTCTAAAACTCTACTGGACTTGCTGAAAGGAAGGCCCACGGGCTGGAGACCCTGCAGGGGCTGGAGCGTGTAGGGGCAGACGGCAGCAGGAGAACACTCACAGGAACCAGTCCACTGCTATGATCAGTGCGATGTCCTCCGTGGGCAGGCCGACTGACGTGAGCACAATGACCATGGTGACCAGCCCCGCCTGGGGGGCGCCGGCAGCCCCAACGCTGGCCGCTGTGGCCGTGATGCTGTGAGGGGAGAGAGAACAATAGGAGGGGAGAGGAAACAAGGGGGGGATGAGGAAGAGACAAAGAACGGACCCACAGGGAAAGGTCAGTTCCTTAGTGGATCTTAAATGATATTCCCAAACCAGACACAAAAAGAAAAACACTGCATGATCTCTCTTATGTGTGGAATCTTTAACAACAAAAAAAGCCACATATGGTGGTGGAGGTAACAGAATGCTTCATGATGTTGAAGCCACATGGGGTGATAGGTTCACGTCCCAGAGCTTCCTTGTATACACATCAGACACTCAGATGTCCATGGTCGTGGCTGGCTGAGGCTGGGTGTGGATTGCGGCCTGAATACCCTGTTGGGGGGACCAGCAGTTAGCATAATGGCTATGTTGCTGGACTCCCATTTAGTC
>NW_006203499.1:299245-301073 GCF_000334495.1 Tupaia belangeri chinensis
GGGAGCGCACGTGTCCTATAGCAAAAAAAGAAAAAAAAACTCTCAAAAAAAAAAAAAGACCCTGTTGGGGATCTCTCTCTCACTTTCTCTTCTCAGAAGAAATAAACATTTTTGGGGCTGGCAGGTGGCTTCGTGGTTAAGGATGCTGGACTCCCACATGGTTCGAGTCCCGGACCTGGCAGCTTGCTCTCTCTCTCTCTCTCTCTCCATCTCTGGTCAAATTGAAATAAATAAATGCATGAATAAATAAAGTTAAATAAAATAATTTTTTAAAAAAAGAAGAAATACACATTTTTTAGAAAAAGTCAGATACACAGAACAGTGGTTATCAGAGATGGGGGTAGGTTAGGAAGTACACGAAGGGATGCAAAATTACAGTTATACAGAATCAATAACTCTTAAGTTCTAAAGTACATCAGGAGGATGGTAGTGGATGCTGTAGTAGGAGATGTAAATTTTCTGATAGTAAATACTTGAAGAATTATGTACTGAATTGTATTCATTATTACTTAATTTGCTATAAGTCATGTGCACTCATCAGAGAGAAACAGGAGGGGAAAGGGAAGTGAGAAAGCAAGCTGCCAGGTCCAGGACTCGAACTGCAGTCATCCATGTGAGAGTTCAGCGCCTTAACCACCACGCCACCTGCTGGCCCCTGAGAGTAAATTTTAGGTGAAAGTAACTATGTAAAATGATGGGTATGTTAAATTGCTTGTCTTTAATAGAAATTTCAGTGTCTATATATGCGTGTGTGTATCAAAACATCATGTTGTGCTCCTTGAATTCATACACAAAAATTTTTTAAAACAAATATTTTGCTATATGCAAAACATTAATTAATGAATTAGTTAAATCTCCCCCCAAAAAAGCAAATCCCAAGCCATTTTTATTGAGGAATAATGCAGGTGGGTCTCCTTGTTTTTTGCTGTGTTTCTGGTTGGAAGTCAGTTCAATAATATGGTTATACAGAGACCAGCAGATGGCATAAAGGTTAGGTCGCTGGACTCCCACATGGCCAACCACAGTTCAAGTCCTGAACCTGGAAGCTTAAAATTCACACCAGGCCCCAAATCCCAAGAGAAGAATAGAGGAGGAGGGATTGCTGACTGTCACAAAATATTCTTACTCAAGATGATTCTAGGTTTGCAGTCCTCCATAGACTGATCATACATCCAGCTGAATGGGTGATCAATAATAGCACCAAGTTGCTTCAGACAGCTTCTGCTTAAGGACGTTAACCCAACCCTATTTTCCCCCCATCTCTGTAGGACCTTCTTCTGCTCTCTCTGTCTGATATAAATGATATCAGAAAATCTACATGTAGTGTATCTCTTTCATTGATAAAAACACCCTACCTAGGGACCAGCAGTTGGCATAATGGCTATGTCGCTGGACTCACATGTAGTCAACCGCAGTGGAGTCCCGGACCCAGTGGCTTAAACACATCAGGCACGTGTGCATGCATGCCCAAGATCCCAAGAGGAGAATGGAGGAGAAGGGATTGCGGCGTGGCCATCCTCCCTGGGGGATGATTTCTAACTTTCTGTTTGTCTGTCTCTCTCTGTCTTTCTGGTGAGCACACATGCCCTATAGCAAAAACTCTCATAAAAAAAAATAAATAAATAAGATCTGGGAACCAGCAGTTAGCATAATGGCTATGTCGCTGGACTCCCACGTAGTCGACCGCAGTTTGCGTCTCGGATCCGGAGGCTTAATCTCACACCGGGCACGTGTGCATGCGTGCCCAAGATCCCAAGAGGAGAATGGAGGAGAAGGGATTGCGGCGTGACCATCCCCCGTGGGGGGTGATTTTTCGCTTTCTGTCTCT
>NW_006203499.1:301513-309148 GCF_000334495.1 Tupaia belangeri chinensis
CTCTGTCTGGCGAGCACATGTGCCCTTAAGTGAAAAAATCTCTCAAAAAAAAAAAAAAATCTTACCTAGACTTTTCAAAGTCAGTGCACTGGTCCTCATTCCCAGCTGGCCACATTGCTAGTGGGTCTGTAACAAGAGCCTGCCTCACCAGATTGACTCCATCTTGTTAAAAATCATTTTTTTAAAGGGGCCAGCAGGTGGCGTAGTGGTTAAGGCACTGAAGTCACATGGGTGACCATGATATGAGTCCCATACTCAATAGCTTGAAACTTGTGCTGGGCATGTGTGTGTGTGCTCCCAAAATCCAGAGAGGATAATGAAGGAGAGGGGAATGTGGCACGACCATCCCCCTGGGGGATGATTTCTTGCTCTCTGTCTCTTCAGTGGTGTGGTGATTAAGGCACTGGACTACCACATGCCAACCACAGTTCAAGTCCTAAATCTGATGACTTAATGTCTCAGTTCGTTCTCTCTCTCTCTCTCTCTGTCTTCCTCTCTTTTTCCCTATTCTTCTCAAGCTCACTTGTGTGCTCTCTCTCTCACATAAAATGCAATAATGATCATAACACTTGAGTATTTTCTCTTTCTCTCTCTGTAGGGATAGACATTCCTCTTGAGAAATGAATGAAAACGTAATAAACAAAGAAACATAATGTTGTAAATGTTCTTGAAATAATAGAAACCAAGATACTCCTCTTGTTCCTATGGATAAAAAAGTACCAGACAAAGGGCCCTTCCACAATAGCAGGTAAAAGAACTGACCAGAACACCTTGCCAACTCTGACAGTCTTTGGTAAATGTCTCACCGTAAGCTCATCCAGCATTCACTCTCTTCCCAGAGGACGTTCCTTTCCAACATTGGGGGCCTCCCTGGAACCGCTGTGCTGGCTCCCTCTTCCCCTCACCCAAGCCAATGATCTCTCGGGTCTCACCTGCTGGCAGGTCCCCCTCAAGCCGCCTCACCTGATCATCATCATCTGGCCCAGGTTGAGCTCGTAGTTGTTGACTTGAGCAATGAAGATGGCAGTCAGGGCCTCATAGAGGACAGTGCCGTCCATGTTGACGGTGGCCCCCACGGGCAGCACGAACCTGGTGATGCGGCGGTCCACACCCAGGCCCTCCTCCAAGCAGCGGAAGGTTATGGGCAGTGTCGCGGAGCTGGGGGAGAGAGTCCCAAGGGCTGAGAACGGAGAGTGACAAGGTGGGGCTGGGGCAGCAATGGGCCAGAGGAGGGCTCCCCTTGAGAACAATAATGGAGGCCACATGGGAGCTCTAGCAAGAGAAAGAGGACAGGGGTGTAACATCTGGAGGTTGATGGAAGGACATGAGAAAGGGGGCTCCTCAGGACACAAAGGATACCACCATAAGACCAGCAGATGGCATAATGGTTATGTTGCTGGACTCTCACGTAGTAGATGGTGGTTCAAGCCCTGGACCCAGTGGCTTGAAACTCACATTGGGAGAGTATGCATTCATGCCCAAGATCCCAAGAGGAGAATGGAGGAGAAGGGGTTGTGGCATGGCCAGCCCCCCGAGGGGTGATTTCCCATTTTCTGTCTGTCTCTATCTCTCTCTATCTCTCCAGGGAGCACATGTGCTCCATAACAAAAATCTCAAAAAAAAAAAGGAAAGAAAAAGAATAAGAATACCACAATGAGGACCCTTCAGGCTGAAGGTCTCTTGACCCATGTAAAGCCAAGAGCTAACAGTCACGCAATGCTCCCAGTGCTCAGCCCAGGTGAGAAGACCCCATATTCACACCTTGAGGTCTGCCTGAGTGCTCCAGGCACACTCATGCATGCCCATAACCCTGGATGGCTGATGGGGGTAGACTGCAGTGTGATGACCCTTTGAGGGTCTCTCTCTATCTCTCTCTCTCTGAGTCTCTCTCTGGTAAGTGCATGTGCCCTGTCGTAAATTAAAAAATAATAATCATTAAGAACCAGCAGGTGGCATGATGGTTACGTCACTAGACTCCTACACAGTCAACTGCGGTTCGAGTCCTGGACCCAGTGGCTTAAAACTCACACTGGGTGCATGTGCATGCATGTCCAAAATCCCAAGAGGAGGATGGAGGACAAGGAATTGTGGCATGGCTATCGCCAGGGAGTGAGTTCTCACTTTCTGTTTCTTTGTCTCTCTGGTGAGCACATACACCCTTTAGCAAAAATCTCTTTAAAATAAATAATAAAACAAATAGATAATAATGATGATGAATGAAATTAAATATTTTTTCATAATTAAACTGGGAAGGACAAAAAAGAGACTAGGAGAACGCAGGACAAATTCCAGCCCCCAGGAACCAGCAGATGGTGAGGTGGTTAAGGCACTGAACACTCCCACATGGCCAACCACAGTTCAAGTCCCGGACCTGGTGGCTTTCTCTCTCTCTCTCTCTCTATCTCTATCTCTGTCTCCCCCTGGTCGAATTAAAAATAAATGAATACATAAATGTTTTTAAAAATAATTTGGCTGTAAGTTTAAAAAAAAAAAATACAGCCCCCAGGTGCTGAGCCACCTGGAGATCTTCAAGAGCCCCTGACATTGTACAACTCAGAAGAGATATGGATGGCAGGAGAGGGCAGGACTCTCGAGAGAAGCCCATAGGGGCAAAGAATGAACCCAGGGAGGGTGCTAGGGATAGAGGCAAAGCCATACCTGGAAGAGGTGCCCATGGCAGTGATGAGTGCTTGCAGCACACCCCCAATGAAGGGGAAGGGGTTCCGGTGGGTGACGAGAAAGTAGATAAGAGGCAGGACGCCACCGGCATGGAGGAACAAGCCCACGATGACAGTCAAGGTGTACATGCCCAGCTGACCCCCCCAGCACGGCCATGTCTTCCATCTCCAGAATCTACCCAGCGATCAGGAACAGGATGCCCACAGGTGCGTACCTGGGCAAACCACACACCTGTCAGGGATCCCACATGACCTCCCCTGTGGGTCTGGAGTTGGCATCTCCAAAGCTTTGCCCATACAGAAATGTGGCCCCACCCATCATACCAACACCCTGCTTGATCTTTCTCCTACATCAACAAAGGGGTCTGGGCCCCACAAACCCCTCCTCCTGCTCATTCACAGCTCACCTGGGTAATAGGTACGTTTTTGTTGTTTAGAATGAGATTTTTGTTAAAGGGCATGTGCACTCATTGGAGACCCAGAGAGAAAGTGAGAAATCACACCCCAGGAGGAATGGCCATACCACAATCCTTACAAATGTGAAACAGAGTTGGTGACGGCCAGTAAGGGGAGTTTAGAAGGTCAGAGATAGGGAATATCTCAGAAATGTCTGGGGAAGGGGTCTGAAGATTGTGACTATATGGGGTCAAGAGGTGGACTTGAATGGGCTAGTTGAAAGAGAAACCTGATATGGTTGTATGCCTTGGTGTTGTAAGAACTTATCTATTGGGGCCAGCAGGTGCTGTAGTAGTTAAGGTGCTGGACTCCCATACAGCCAACCATGGTTCACACCCCAGACCTGGCAGCCTGAAAAACACATCAGGCAGGACTAGCAGATGGCATAATGGTTATGTCATTGGATTCCCACATAGCTGACCATGGAATTAAAGCATGACTTCGTGGGCCAGCAGGTGGCACGGTGGTTAAGGTGCTAGATTCCACATGGCTGATGACATGGTTCAAGTCTCAGCTTAAAAACATGCTGGGCACTGGGACTGGCAGTTGGTATAATGGCCATGTTGCTGGACTCCCATATAGTTGACCACGGTTCAAGTCCTGGACCTGGCGGCTTAAACTCATGCTGGGTGTGTGCGTGTGCATGCCCAAGATTCCAGGAGAAGAATGGAAGAGAAGGGATTATGGCATGACCATCCCTCCAGGGGGCGATTTCTCACTTTCCCTATTGCTATCTCTCTCTTTCAGGAGAGTGCACATACTCTACAGCAAAACTAACAAAACAAGACTGGCATCCTGTAAAAAAAAAAAAAACATGCTGGGCCCATGTGCATGCCTGCCCAAAATCCTGAAAGGAGAAAGAAATAAAGGGGAAAGGATGGCCCCTGGGGGGATGGCCATGCCGCCATCCCTTCTCCTCCATTTTCCTCTTGGGATCTTGGGCAAGCACACACACGCGCCCGGCGTGAGTTTTAAGCTACCGGGTCTGGGATGCGAACCGCAGTCAACTACATGGGAGTCCAGCGACATAGCCATTACGCTAACTGCTGGTCCCCACCCCATGTGTAATTTTTTCATAACACATATTCTCCATAAGTTTTTCAAAGAATTCTGGTACAAGAAGGCTACTGAGATAAGTGGAATGGGTCCTGTGGTCTAGAACCAGGGTCTGATTGGGACCTGGGGTTTGGCTATAAGGAGATTCCACATTGGAGGGGCGGAGTTGGGAACATGGTCTCATTCTTGCAATAGCCTCGTCCCCAAGTTCGAGTGTGGAATGCAGATGGGTCTCTGAGAGCAGCCGAGTCCTGGATGCTCACCTATGACCAGGCTGGAGACAATGAGCGGCAGCACCAGCATCTGCAGCATCCTCATGAGAAGCTCTCCAGGAAAAGAGAAGTACTTGATCTGGTGGTAGGTGAGCTTGTACGGACCCAGGGTGAAGGCCAGGCTGACTCCTAGAGTCAAAGAAAGAATTCCTGGAGTGGAGTCTAGGCCACTCAACCTCGAGCAGGGTCCATCCGCTCCCAGAGGAGTATGTGAGGGTGGGAGTGAAATAAACAGCCTGGAGAAATGTATAAATAGATATCTGTTATATTCAAACAAGGGGTGGAGGGACCAGCAGTTGGCATAATGGCTACATTGCTGGACTCCCATGTAGTTGACCACGATCGAGTCCCAGACCCAGTGGCTTAAACACACCAGCTTAAACTCACACTGGGCGCGAGTACATGCATGCCCAAGATCCCAAGAGGAGAATGGAGGAGAAGGGATTGTGGTGTGGCCATCCCCTGGGGATGTTGGGGAGGGGATTTCTCGCTTTCTGTCTCTCTGTCTCTTCTCTCTCCTGAGCGCGCACCCTATAGCAGAAATCTCTCCAAAAAAAAATAATAATAATAAATAAAATCAAAGATCATTTCTTTCTTTCTTCCTTTCTTTCTTCTTTCTTTCTTTCTTTCTTTCTTTCTTTCTTTCTTTCTTTCTTTCTTTCTTTCTTTCTTTCTTTTTTTAAACCACTCGCCAGAAAGATAGAGAGAGACAGAGAGACAGAAAGAGGAATCACTCCCCAGGGGGGACGGCCACACCACAATCCCTTCTCCTTCATTCTCCTCTCTGGATCTTGGGCATGCACGCACACATGCCCTGCGTGAGTTTTAAGCCACCAGATCCGGGACACGAACCATGGTCGACTACATAGGCATCCAGTAACATAGCCATTATGCTAACTGCTGGTCCCAAAGAAAATAATTTCTTAAAATAAAGGGAATAGAGGATATGTGTTGCAAATGAGAATGACGGGGTAGAGCTAAGAGAAGTGCCTGCTGGGAATTTCCCTGAAGCCCCCACCCTCTCAAAGACAGAGCTCACCTATGACCACCACGCTGACGGTCAGTAGGATGAAGGCGTTTCGGCGCAGGAAGCGCAGCACGTGCTCGCGGGTCATGGTCTGCAGGCGCAAGAGCGTGCGCAACGCCCTCTGCTGTAGGCTTTCCTGAAGCAGCTGCAGCCAGCCCACCAGGCCCAGCCGCTTGCCGCTCTCCCGCAGGAACAGGCTGTTACCATGACTGCTCATGGTCTATCTGCAGGGACAGGAGAGACACGGTCTGGTGAGGAACAGGACAGAAAGAAGGCATGGGGAGGTTGGGAAGGGTGGAAGGGTGGAAGGGTGGTGAGTGCTCAGAGGCAGCTCAGCAGGCAGGCAAAGGGCCACATTAATCTTGGGACAGGACGCACCTGCCCTGAGACACCTGGCACACTGCCTGAGGGTCAAGGGTCACGTCCTGGCAGGAAAGAATCAAAGTCTCCCCAATCGCTCTCCTGCATGGTTAGAAAGAAGCCCTGCAAGAAAATGACCAAAGAATGGATGTTTCGGCTATTTCCTGGCTCCAGCCCTCTCTCTATTTCACTGAGATCATCACAAGTCATTGGGACCAGCAGATGGTGTAATGGAAAAATGGTTGTGTCGCTGGACTCCCACACAGTAGACGGCTGCTCGAATCCCAGGTCCAGCAGCTTAAAACTCACGCTGGGCATGTGTGCGTGCATGCCCAAGATCCCGAGAGGAGAACAGAGGAGAAGGGATTGCGGTGTGGTCATCCTCCCCGGAGGGGGAGGAATTGTCACATTCTGTCTCTCAGTTTCTGTCTCTCTGGCAAGCGCATGCGCCCTATAGCAAAAATCTCTCAAAAAAATTTAAATTAAAATAAAACAAGTCATTGGGAGATACCCAAGCACTAAACCAAACTAACAAACCTTGGCTATATGCCAAATGTATGCAGGCACTTTGGGGATAGTCCCTAAAATGGATACAATTTGGTGTCCCACCTGTAGGTATGGAGAGTCAGCTTTCAGCGATGACAAGTCAGCAGATGTGTGACAAACAGTCCTTGACCAGTAAATGTGCTCTACATGAATGCTCAGGTGAAGGAAAGTGTGAAATCACCTCCCAGGGGAGATGGCCACGGCATAATCCCTTCTCTTCCATTCTCCTCTCTGGCCCCCATATTAAATTCCATTGATTTCTGCCTTTTTTTTTTTTTTAAGAATTTTTACATTTATTTTTCTTTATTATTATTATTTTTTTAATTTGGTATAGGACAAGAGTGCTCACCAGACAGACAGCAAAGCCACCAGGTCCAGGATTAGAACCGTGTCAGCCATGTGGGAGTCCAGCACTTCAACTACCGCACCACCTGCTGGCCCCTGAATTCTCCCTTGTGAGTGACTGTTTCCCTGCAGATACCAGATTCCCTGATTCTTAGAAAAATTATTTAAGGAGCCAACAGGTGGTGTGGTGATTAAGGGGCTGGACTCCCCAGTGGCCAACCAGGGCTCAAGTCCCAGACTCAGCAGCTTGAAACTCACACCAGGCACGCATGCATGCATGCCCAAAATCCCAGGAGGAGAATGAAGGAGAGAAGACTGTGGTATGGTTGTCCCCCTGTGGGGCAATTTCTCACATTTCTTCTCTCCGTCTCTCTCTGTCTCTCCATTGAGCACACATGCCCTACAGCAAAAACCTTAAAAAGAAAAAAACCTAAACCAAATAAAGACATTAAATAGTATACCCCAAGGCAGGCAGGTGGTGTGGATGTTGAGGCACTGGACTCCCACATGGCCGACTGCAGTTTGGGTCCCAGACTTGGTGGCTTGCTTTCTCACTTTCTCACTCTCTCTCACTGGTCAAATTGAAAAGGTGACGATACTAATAAATGAAATTGGATAAAATCATTCTTTTTAAAAAATTAAAAATAGGGACCAGCAGCTGACGTAATGGCTATGTCGCTGGACTCCCATGTAGTCGACTGCAGTTCAAGTCCTGGACCCAGTGGCTTAAATTCATGCAGGGTATGTGTGTGGAGGAGTCCAACCCGGTGGGGCTCCAGGACCCATCTGAGCCCCTTGACCTTTGAGCATCGCTTCCGGTCGGTTCAGTGAGTTGGCAAGGCCGCGACTGTACGCCCCCCGACCTTGGAACAAGCTTGGGTCACTTAGCATGTTG
>NW_006203499.1:309530-312101 GCF_000334495.1 Tupaia belangeri chinensis
AGGATAGGTAAATATATTAGGATTCCTTAAGTTTTAAATCCCTATAGAATTATATAAGTATCATTCTTTATGAAAATCCATAAGAACTAATATCTATGCTTGAGATTTTCTTTCAGTAATCATAAGACAGCTGCTGCTGAACATCGGTTGATAGTTAACTCTGCTTGCTGGAATTGTTTCCTGAAACTGCACTGCTTGAAGTTACCAGGAACCTGCTTTCATCAATCAAACAATTGTTGAACTGTATCGATGATTAATAGACCTGCCCCTTAATCAAACCCTGAATGGTTTCTATTGTTAAAACATCATGAATTGATAATTAGTACACATAGCCCCTCTCCCATTTACTTGCATGTATCGCATTTTCAATAAAAAGGCACGATGATTCCTAACAGTTGTCACTCCTCAGAGAGCAATCTCTGGGAGTGTCTGGCTGAGGACGTGCATGAAAAGGCACCGAGACCTTAGTCTTCCTTTCTTTCCAGCGTCGCCTCCATCAAGCCAACCCACCCCCACCGAGGCTGGTCCCCGGCATGTGTGCACGCGTGCCCAGGATCCCAAGAGGAGAATGGAGAAGAAGGGATTGTGGCATGACCATCCCCTCTGGGGGGTGATTTCCCGCTTTCTGTCTTTCTGTCTCTCTGTCTTTCTGGCGAGCGCATGTGCCCTATAGCAACAACCTCTCAAAAAAATTAAAATTATATAAATATTATATCCTATCCTGGACTCTATACCTTTGATTTGCCTGGAACTGTTACATCTACAAAGAGAATGTGTGTCTGTGGCTTTCATCTGTCAATATCCATGTATCCTTATCTTTAAAAACAAAAAATGTATCTAATATGGAAACTTGGATCCAGATGGTAGCAGAACAGTAATGCAACTGAATCCACACAGGAAAGTCTGGGGTTCTGGTCTCAGGGCCTTGCTGTCTGTGCTGGGTGTACTCACATATACCTATGATCCAGACTGAATGAAGCAGGGGAGGGACGCAGCATGAATGTATTGTTAGGGTCTCTCTCTCTTTCTCTCTCTCTTTCTCTCTTTCTCTCTCAGAAGAAATTGATAGATAAGCTTTTTGTTTTTAAGTGTTAAAAGAGAAACTTTTTCCTCCTGCTACTCTTTAAGGGATCATAGCACCCCTGTAATCTCCTCCAGCTTCATCCCCAGCACCTGAATGTTTTAAAATACTTGACTTGGGAGGGGGCCAACAGATGGTGTGGTGGTTAAGGCACTGGACTCCCACATGGCTCACCCCGGTTCAAGTCCCAGATCTGACGGTTTCAAAGTCATACCGGGGGGCCAGCAGTTGGTGTAATGGCTACATCGCTGAACTCCCATGTAGACAACCACAGTTCGAGTCCCAGACTTGACAGGTTAAACTCACACTGGGTACATGTGCATGCGTGCCCAAGATCCCGAGAGGAGAATGGAGGAGAAGTGATTGTGGCATGGCCATTCCCCCTGGGGAGGGGAGTGGTGATTTCTCACTTTCTGTCTCTTCTGTCTCTCTCTGTCTTTCTGGCGAGCGCACACACACCCTAATTACAAAAACCTCTCCAAAAAAAGAAAGAAAAGAAAAAGAAAAAGGAAATGAAAATGAAAAAGAAAAAGAAAATCACGCCAAGCATGTGTGCAGGTGTGCCCAAAATCCCAGGGGGAGAATGGAGGAGAAGGGGTTGCAGCATGGCTATCTCCCCTCGGGGGTGATTTCTCACTTTCCCTCTTGTTGTGTCTCTCTGGCGATCACACATGCTCTGTGGCAAAAACCAAATAAATAAATAAATAAATAAATAAAATACATGACTTGAAATGGTTTTCCCAGGACCTTGATCTCACTCGAATCGTTCTTGTTCTCTCTTGGACCACGAGAGGGATGGGGGGAACTACCTCTCACTCTGGGTTCTCTTTCCTCGTCTCCTGGTTCTAAGCCTTCTCTTGGGTTTTCTGCTTTAGGAAATGGTCCTCCTAGGATCCCCAGTCTCTGCAGGGTGAGGAGTTCGAGGATGGACCTTCCATCTGGTTCCCCCAACCTCCAGACTCTTAGATGTGAAGCGATGTACCACTACCACCCCCCTGCACACACACAGCTACATCGCCTCCTCCCACATCCCTGAAATGTTAGCAAGCTGCAGTGGGCAAAACCAGATTGCTCTCTGTACAATTATTTTAGGGTGCTCCTTGCCCAAGGAGTGAAAAAGAGAGGGTGGAAATGGTGTACCACACACACACACACACACACACACACACTCCCACCAGGACACACAGCCTCACATTCCTTGTGTGCAACTGACACATACACAACCCGACAGGGACACAGAGTCACATGCAGAACGCTTCCGACATACACACATCTTCAGACATTCAACTCTTGGCATGCGGTCATACAATTACTGCACACATACACACACGCACACGCACACATACCATGTTCACGTACACCATCAGACATACAACCGTACACATACCTCTTCACTGCCCTGCACAACTGTCTATTCCAAATCAAACTCCACACAGGCAGAGACAGTCCTGCAATTCTTACATACACACCACACACACACACACACACAC
>NW_006203499.1:312222-314638 GCF_000334495.1 Tupaia belangeri chinensis
CACCGGGGGGATCGCCACGCAGCAGTCCCTCCTCCTCCATTCTCCTCTCAGGATCTTGGGCATGCACGCACATGGCGTGAGTTTAAGCCACCGGGTCCGGGACTTGAACCGCAGTTGACTACATGGGAGTTTAGCAACATAGCCATTACACCAACTGCTGGTCCCAATAGTTCTATAATTCTTATACACACACTCTCTCACACACACAGAGCTTAGAGCAAGACAGTCCTACAAACTTTTTTTAATTTATTATTTTATGTTATACATTCCATCACTGTACATCACTACACCTTGTAAAATGAATTTACCCAACGTGAATACACTTCACACCCGTCCGGTTGACCCTAACCACACACACACACACACACACACAGAGCTTAGGGCACAAACTCAAAATGTCAGTCATTCAAAGTCATCCCCACGTTTACACATTCCACCCTACCGGCGTCTTCGGAGAGGTCATCCCACACGTAAATTCAGTCTCAAACACACACACACACACACACACACACACACACCTTCACACTCAGGCCCCCTCCAACGGTGGGCGAAGTCACACCAGCTATGTCTGGAGTCGGAGGACTCAGCCCGGATGGCCAAGGGAATCGAACCTCGGACATGGAGGAGCCATAGCCCAGGCACAGTGATGGAAACAGGCGCTTGAGTCGAGGCCCCAGGAAGGAAGGTGGGGAGGGAGGTGGGCAGGTGGGGAGGTGGGCAGGAAGACTCGCCTAACCAAGGCGGTAGGAAACTCACCAGGGCTATCTGGACCAGAGCCCGCGCTATGATCCTAAGGGGCTAGAAGAGCCCAGACAAAGCGCGGCCCTCCCGGACCCCCCTGCGGGGAGCCCCAGCACCCCAGGTCTGCGCGCGCGGCCGGGGCTCCCCACTCACCAGCGTCCGGAGCGGCAGGGGCGGCCTGCGGGCACCTCGGCCTGCGCGCTGCGGCCGGGATGCAGGAGCCGGAGCCCGTCAAGCGCCCCTCAGGGGCCGCGGGGACCCGCCAGGGACTGTGCAGCGGCCAGGGCGGGGGCCCCAGCCCCGTCCCGAGTCCTCGGAGGCCCGAGCATCCCCAAAGGTATGAGACCAGGACCTGGCACCGCTGCACCCGCGCTGGCATTCTCGACACAGGTCTGGGGAAGGCGCGGGCACGAGCATCCAGGTGACAACAGACAACCGCATGGGCTCGCCTGCCCCCCCCATTTCCCTTCGAGAGCGCCTTCCGGTTTGGGCCACCTGGCCGCTGTGTGGCCTGGAGCCAACCCCTCTCCCTCAGAGCCTCAGCCTCCTGTGTAAACAAGGAAGATGATGCGGAAGACCCCACAGGAACTCAAAACTGGGCACCTTCAAGCGCGTGAATGGAGTGCGAGGCACTGTGCGAACAAGAGACGAATAATCGCTGCTCATGTTGTAATTACTCTCAGTTTTGACTGTCTTCAGGGTGCATCTGGCCACGTCGAACAACTTTTTTTTTTCTCAAATGGCACCGATTTCGTTGTTTCCTACCTCTTCTGCCTCTCCAGAGAGCTCAGGCCATTTAAAGAGCTGCGCATGGAGCCTGCAATGTAAATGGAGAATTCAATGCATGTTCCCTATTATTTTATTATTGTTGTTGAGCATTTGTTGATGGCAACCTGGTGCTCTAGGAAGTTCCTTTACTTATATTTAATCTACACCCCCACCCCCATGACATAAATATCACTACCACATTTGTGGATGAAACACAGATGCTCAGAGAGGTTCAGTAACTTGCCCAAGGTCACACAGCCAGAGAGTGGCTGCCCCAGTTCCAACTGCGTAGACAAAGCCTTGGATCCACTCCTGGACAACTCCTAGGTAAAGGATTCCCAAACTTAGCTGTCCCTTAGAATCAACCAGAGAGCTTTGAAAAATCCTGGTGCCCAGTCTCACCTAGGACAACCCACATTGGTTCCACATGGGTGTCCCTAGGCGTGAGACCCAGGCATCAGTGTATTTTAACTCACTCCAAGTGATTCTAGTGTGTGAGTAAGGCTGAACCTCTTTCCTAGACGTCTCATTCCTCTGGACACACACGACATCCCTCCCTGCAACCTCCCCGCTTCCTGTGCTTGGGGTCATTTATCTGCATTTTTCTCCCAGCCTAGCTGAGTTAGAGACTAAAGATTCCACAGGGGAGACCACACCCTTGTTCTGTTACTCAGTGTATTAAGTAAATGAAACAGCAGCGATTCTCAAAACATGTATCCTCTTAAAAATCTGGGGGCCAGCAGGTGGCATAGTGGTTAAGGCACTGGACTCCCACATGGTCAATATGGTCAATCATAGTTCAAGTCCCGGATCCTGCAGCTTGCTTTCTCAGTTTTTCTCTCTCTCTCTCTCTCTGTCTCTCTTCACAGGCACTATAGACAGTTAAAAAAAATGAGTGAATGAATAA
>NW_006203499.1:314794-316910 GCF_000334495.1 Tupaia belangeri chinensis
GATTGTATTCTGCGTGTTCTGTCTCTCTGTCTCTCTCTCTCTGTCTTTTTGGCGGGCGCACGCACCCTATAGCAAAAGAAACTTCTGCAAAATAAATAAATAAAAATAAATAATGAAATTAAGTTAAATAAATAATTGTTAAAAAAAAAAAAAGTCAGGAAGATTCCCATACCAGTCCATAGCCTGATGGTTAAGACAGCTGGGTTTACATAGCTGACTGAACAGGGTTCAAATCCCAGGCTCAGCAGCTTGAAGAAAATGCCAGGCACATGTGCATGTATGTCCAAACTCCTGAAAGGAAGGAAAGATGGGGAAAAAGGGGTTGTGGTGTAACCATGCTCCATGGGTGTGCTTTCTCACTCTCCTCTCTCTCTCTCTCTCCCTCTCCCATCCTCCCACAAACACATATACCCTCTGGCAATTTTTTAAAGGTTTTTGCCATAGAGCAGTTGTGCTCACTGAAGAGAGACAGAGAGACAGTGAGAGAGAAAGTGAGAAATCAGCCTCCCAGGGAATGGCCATGCTGCAATCCCTTCTCCTCTGTTCTCTTCCTGGGACTGTGGGCATGCACACACACACACACACACACACCTGGTGTGATTTGCAAGCTGTGAGGTCTGGGACTCGAACCGCAGATCAGTCATGTGGGATTCTAGTGCCTTCGCTACTATACCACCTGCTGACTGCACCCTCCGGCAAAATTAAAAGCAGAAAAGAAAAAAAAAATCAGGAGGCTCCCAGAAAACTATAACTCAAGTCTAACCTTGAGGAACACATCAAGAAATTGCAATAGAGGAGCACCCTACCACCTACCTGGTCAGTCCTAAAACTGTCAAGTCTGAGACCAGCACATGGCGTAACTTTTACGTTGCTGGACTCCTCCCACCTAGTTGACTGTGGTTGGAGTCCTGGACATAGAGACTTAAAACTCACACCAGGTGCATGTGCGTGCGTGCCCGAGATCTCAAGAGGAGAATGGAGGAGAAGGGATTGTGGCATGGCCTTCTCCCCTGGGGGGGGGGGGTGATTTCTCGCCTTCTGTCTCTCTGTCTCTCTCTTGTCTCTCTGGCGAGTGCATGTGCCCTCTAGCAAAAATCTCTCTCTTAAAAACTGTGAAGCTATCGAAAAGCAGGAAAGTGAAGAGGGGCTCAGGGGTGTGCACCTGTATTCCCTTCATCCTGGGAAGCTGAGGCAGGAAGGTGTGAGCTCAAGGCTGGCCCAGGCGAAAGCAAGACCCTGCATAAAAATGAGCAGAGCATGGTACCACCCCGGGAGTGCCAGCTGGAAAGCCGAGGCTGAGAGATCACAACACAGAGAGATGCTGTCTTTAAAAAACTTGTTAGGGGACCAGCCGTTTACGTAATTGCTATGTTGCTGGACTCCCATGTAGTCGACCGTGGTTCAAGTCCTGGACCCAGTGGCTTAAACTCACGCTGGGCACATGTGCGTGCATGCCCAAGATCCCAAGAGAATGAAGGAGAAGGGACTGTGGCGTGGCCATTCCCCCTGAGGGGTGATTTCTCGCTTTCTGTCTCTCTGTCTCTCTCTGTCTGGCGAGCGCACACGCCCTATAGCAAAAGCCTCTTAAAAAAAAATAGGTTCATTCCTTTCATTTTCATGAAAATATCTACCAAATACTATTTAAGAATAACCAAGGTGTGCCCATCCAAAAATGGTATTCCATGAAAAAGTGCTAGTGCAGCTTATAATGCAATCGCACAAGTGGTTTTTCCTTCCAGCTGGAGACAGCTACCATTGACCTTCGGTATGCAGCAAAATGCTTCAGCATTTTCTATTTTATCACACAGAATATCAAAAAGGCATGTACTCAAGTGTACTCAAAATTTAATAAAAGGAATAATTTTTATTGCGTCATTACATACACGCTAAAGTGAAACTGCTTTTATTTTCCTAGCTTTTATTTTTATTTTTATTTTTCATGCAGCAATGAAGAATGGAATGACACTACTGTCTGGTGTCACATGATTCATGCTTCAGTGTTAGACATCATTACTCGCTATGGCTTTTACACCACCAATGCTTAGGTGAACACAATAGAAAAGACAGATAATATCTTAGTATTATTATTAAAATAGCTTTGACCTGGCAGACCTCC
>NW_006203499.1:317014-319480 GCF_000334495.1 Tupaia belangeri chinensis
GGTGGTTGGGATGCTGGACTCCCACATGGCCAACCACAGTTTGAGTGCTGGTCCTTGAAAGTAAGAAAGCAACTTGCTTTCTTCTTACTTTTCCTTTCTCTATCTCTCTGTCTCTGATCAAAATTAAAATAGGGAACCAGCAATTAGCGTAATGGCTATGTCGCTGGACTCCCACGTAGTCGACCGCGGTTCGTGTCCCGGACCCGGTGGCTTAAAACTCACGCCAGGCGCATGTGCGTGCGTGCCCAAGATCCTGAGAGGAGAATGGAGGAGAAGGGATTGCAGCGTGACCATCCCCCCTGGGGGGTGATTTCTCGCTTTCTGTCTCTATGTCTCTCTCTGTCTGTCTGGCGAGCGCACGCGCCCTACAGTGAAAATCTCTCCAAAAAAAATAAATAAATAATAAATAAAACTAATTCCTTTTTTTTAATCTCTGGAGAGAGATTTTTGCTATGGGGCATATGCACTCACAGAGAGACAAAGAGAGATTGAGACAGAAAGCAAGAAATTGCCCCCAAGGGGGAATGGCCACGCCGTAAACCCTTCTCCTCCGTTCTCTCAGGATTTTGGACACGCACACACATGTACCCAGCGTGACTTCAAGCCTCCAAGTCTGGTACTTAAACCACAGTCAACCACGTAGGAGTCCAGTAACATAATTATTATGCCATCCGCTGATCCCAAGAATTATTTAATTTTGGGATCAGCGGTTAGCATAACGGCTATGTTGCTAGACTCTCATGTAGCCGACCATGGTTCAAGTCCCAGACCCAGTGGCTTAAGCTCACGCCGGACGGTGTGTGTGCATGCCCAAGATCCCGAGAGGAGAATGGAAGGTATTGCAACATGGCCATCCCCCCTGGGGGGTGATTTCTCACTTTCTGTCTCTCTGTCTCTCTCTGTCTTTCTGGCGAGCGCATGCGCCCTATAGCAAAAACATCTCAAAAAAAAAAAAGGAAAAACAAATAATTCTTTAAAAGTATTTTAAAATAATAATAATCAGGAAAAGAATATATTGAGGGTGGAAAAGAAATCACAGTCTGTATTGTGTCATTAGTGAAGGTCTATGTGTCAAGGTGATGTTTGAGCAAAAATTCAAAGCAGATGAAGAGAACAATGAAGATAAACAGAAGAAGAAAGCTTCAGGTAGAGGGCAAAACAAATGCAAAGCCTCTGAGCAGAATGTGCCTGAAGTGTTTGAGGCATACAGCATGCATCTCCACTCTGCAGGGAATTCAGTTCAAACTCAGCCTGTCCCCAGCAAGAAAGTCTTTGAGAAGGAATTCAAGGAAACCAGCAGTTAGTGTAATGGCTATGTTACTGGACTCCCATGTAGTCGACTGCAGTCCGAGTCCCGGACCTAGGGACTTAAACTCACACCGGGCGTGTGTGTGCAAGATCCTAAGAGGAGAATGGAGGAGAAGGGATTGTGGTGTGGCCATCCCCCCTGGGGGATTTCTCGCTTTCTATCTCTCTGTCTCTCTCTGTCTTTCTGGCGAGCGCATGCGCCCTATAGCAAAAATCTCTAAAAAGATTTTTTTTAAAATAACTCTGTGAAGTAACAAATATATTAACTATATTTAGCCATTCTACATGTGTGTGTGTAATGTTTCAAAACAATATGTTGTACAATGAATACAATTTTGTTGATTTAAATCATTTTAAAATTACAAACCTAAGGATCAGTAGGTGGCATAGTGGTTATGGGGCTGGACTCCTACATGGCTAACTGAAGATCGAATCCCAGACCCAGAGACTTGAAACCCATTGGGCATGTGTATGTGTGTGCCCAAAATCCTGAGAAGAGAATGAAGGAGGAGGGATTGGCCATGGCCATCCCCCAATGGGGAGTGATTTCTCACTTTCCTTCTGTCTCTTTTTCTCTTCGGGTAGTGAGTATGCCCTGTGGAATTATTATTTTTCTCTTAAATAGAACCGTAAGCCATAAAAACATAACGCTGAGTGAGAGAAGGAGGTACAGAAGGTCAGATAGTGTGTGATTCCATTGATAAAAAGGCAGATCCACAGAGACAGGAAACAGGTTAATGGCTGCCAGAGGCTGGGGAAGGAGATGGGAGTGTGGAGGAGTCCGACCCGGCGGGGCTCCAGGACCCGTCTGAGCCCCTTGACCTTTGAGCATTGCTTCCGGTTGGTTCAGTGAGGTCGCAAGGCCGCGACTGTATGCCCCTGACCATGGAACAAGCTTGGGTCACTTAGCATGTTGGCAAGGCCGCCTGCTATTTGCTCCGGGACTGTGATAGCCTTGCTGGGAAGTGACCCCCCTCTGACTCCCCAATATATTACTATAAAAGAATTACATAGTTTTCCCATATATATTTGTAGCAAGATTTCCCCAAAATTCCCCGACCGCTCCCCTTTACCCTGACTGTTAACTACAACGCTTCATTGGACACAATAAAGGGTGTGCTAAAGTTCTTCTTGATTGTTGGAAGGCCTTTCAAAACA
>NW_006203499.1:319491-319725 GCF_000334495.1 Tupaia belangeri chinensis
ATTTATATAAACTTAAAAATTACCTCTTAGGCAGAAACTGACCCAGGACACCCCTGCCTCACTGTAGCTAATGTTCTGACAAAGTACATGACGGCACCACAAGCACAATAAGAATGCCTAGGTGTGCCACAAATTTTTCCATTAACTCATTAGTCACTTCACCTCCAGTAGAAAGGGCTGTATCCCCACCCTCATCAAGTGAACACTAACTTCACCCCTTCAGGATAGGTAAAT
>NW_006203499.1:323701-324906 GCF_000334495.1 Tupaia belangeri chinensis
ACTTTCCCATACCACTTTGCCATAAGTCAGAGCTGGTGGCAGTGAGAGATGGAGCACGGAAGACAGCACATCTACGACTTCTTGCTGATGCATTCCCTCCCCAAGTCCCCACCCACTGTCCAGGTGTGCACTGGAACCTCCTTGCTGTGGCACTCAGCCATAGGCACCCATGGTGAGCACAAAAGAACCACACCTCTAAAATGTCTTGCTCAGGACTTTTGCATGCCCCTTTTATGCACCCCTCTGCCAAAGGTACAGGAACAAGCAGCAAAAGAGACAGAGAAACAGAGAGTGAACACAGAAATTCACACATCTCAGATTTCTTGCTGCTGCCTTTTTGCCTGCACAGGTGTGCTTTGGGCCCCCTTCCCCCATAAGCCACTCATGGCATAGAAGCCTGTGATGCAGAAAGGGAGAGAGTGAGAGAACAGAAAGACCACACTTCTCAGACTCTGCCCTTGTCTTTTGCACTGGTGTGCTTTGGACACTTCCCACCCTCCAACCCTTTTGCCTTAAATCCTTATGGTGCAGAAGACAATGACAGCAAGATACAGAGAGTGAGCACAGGAGGAGAGTGCATCTCTGACTTCTTGCTGCTGTCTTTTACACTGGTGTGATTTGAACCCTTGCCTCTCCCACATGCTCCTCCACCTTAAGCCCCCACTGTACAGAACCAGAGGCAGTGAGAGAGAGTGAGTGAACTCAAAGAGACCACATGCCTGACTTCTTCCTCCTGCTGTTTGCCCACACAGATTTGTATTGGAAACTTATCCTCTCTGCCACTCCATTTGCAGCCTCCGAGGTGCAGAAACCAAGGGCAATGAAAGACAGAGAGAGAGGGACAGCATGTATCACACTTCTTAGTGCTGCATTTTGCCTGCTTAGGTGTGCTTTGGACCTTTCCTCCACACTTTACCCCTCTGTCAGAAACCCTCACCTTGGAGAAGCCTGAAGCAGAGAAACAGAGATAAGCGTAATCATGATCCTGATATGGATACCGTATTTCAACTGCAAAATATTGGTTTCCTTGACCAAAAAATGAAAATTTCCTCCTGAGACTTCCCCTTCCAGACTCATTTCTAGAAAGGCACCAGTGAAGCCAGGCCCATCCTGATATGGATACTGTACTTCAGCTGTGAAATATTGGTTTCCTTGACCAAAAATTAAGATTATTAAGATTTTATGCTGAGATTTCCCCCTCCAGA
>NW_006203500.1:0-8583 GCF_000334495.1 Tupaia belangeri chinensis
AGGCAGAGCAGGATGCATGGCCAAGGGAAAAACAGGGTGTAAATTACTGAGAAGACTGTGGCAAGGTAGGAGCTTGGGAATGTGACCTTGCAGAGTTGTGTATGGTTTCCTGGGCTCACTCTCCAGATGTGCACACGTGCCTCTGACCTCACATAGTGCACGTGCACCCTGAGAACCAGACCAAAAGCAGCCCGTCCTCCAGATGCCGCGCTTATAACCCTTGGTGCCTCGCATGCAGATTGGACAGCTCTTAGAAACGCATCAAGACAACTGATCTTCCAGCCATGGCCAACAAAAAGCTTGTTGGAACTGGAAGTCTGAACTCCACTGGGCCAATTGCTTACCAAGATAAAATTTTCAACGTTCTTTAAAGGATTGAAGCAGGACCAAGACTGTCATATTAAAATATGCAAACCACCCAACGTATAATAAAAAATTACTCAGTATAAAGAACCAAAAAAAAAATTGTCATTTGTGTGGAAATTACCAACAGATGACAAGAGCACTATGAAGCAGATGTTGGAAATAGCTAGCAAAGGCAATGCAACAGCTGTTACAAACATGCACTAACAAGTAACCATAAACGTTCTTGAAACAAATTCAAAGACAAATAACTCCAGCAAAGAGCTACATGATATAAAGAATAGCCAAATGATAATTTTACAACTTAAAAATATAATAGCCAAAGTTAAGTAGCCATAAAATAGGTTCAATACTGGCTGAAGATAACTAAGGAAAGAGTAATAGAAGTGATCCAGTATGTAAAAGAGAAAAGAGATTTTAAAATGTGAAATCTGTAACCAAATACAGCATAACCCAACTGCTGAAATGCAAAGATAAGAAAAAATGTTACAGTATCCAGAGACAATTGATGCATTACTTATAGGGTAACAATAATTTGATTGATTTCAGATTCTTCATCATAAGATTGCAGAGATCAGAGGGAAGTGAAACAACACATGTTTTTAATTTTTTAAAAAATTGTTTGGAGAGTAATTGTTTTGCTATAGGGTATGTGAACTCACCAGAGACAGAGAGAAAGACAGAGAGAGCAAGAAAGTGAGAAATCCCCCAGAGGAAATGACCACACCACAATCCATTCTCCTCTTGGGATTTTGGGCACACACCTACGCACCCAGTGTGAGCTTTAAACTGCTGGACTCACAGCATGGTCAGCCACTGTGACCGTTAGGCCACCTGCTGGTCCTGGAACATTTTTTGAAAGTCCAAAAGAAGAGAGCTACCAATCTGAAAAACTAAATATAGTAAAAATATCTTCCAAAAATTAGGTATAATAAAGCCCTTTTCTTCATTTCTAGAAGACCTGCTCAAAAAGAATCCATAAAGGAAGTTCTTCATACAGAAGGAGAATAATGCCAGAAAGAAACTTGAGAAGTCCCTGATGAATAAATAACAATGGAAATTTTAAGTAATTGGGAAGACATAATATACTATTCTACTGAGTTTTTAAAACTATGTTTGACAATTAAAATTGTAGGGGCCAGCAGGTGGTGTGGTGGTTAAAGCAGCTGGATTCCCACATAGTCGATTACAGTTTGAGTCCCAGACCCAGTGGCTTGGAAATCACACTAGGCACATGTATGTGTGCTCAAAATACTGACAGGAGAATGGAGGAGAAGGGATTGCTGTGTGGCCATCCCCCCGGAGGGTGATTTCTCACTCTCCGTCTCTCTGTCTCTCTCCTCTCTAGCAAGCACACTTGCCCCGTGGCAAGACATAAAAATAAAAAACAAAATTGTATCACTGTCTGATAGAGGTTTCAATGTATCTGGCTTTAATAATAGGATAATTCCAGGGATGGAAGTAAAGAGGTCTAGTACTGCTACCAACACCATACCAGCTCTTTAAGAAATTCTTAAGAGAGTGCTGTACCAGAAAACTAAAAAAGGGACTGACAGAAATAAAATAATAAAACAAAGAAAAAAAAATGGCCAACTTAATGGTAGGGTCAAGTCCAGAAATACTGATAATGACATCGAAGGTTAATGGATTAAATTCTTCCATCAAGAGACACAGATAGGACAAATGAATAAAAACCCAGAAACCTCCTATCTGTTGCCTACAAGAAACACATCTCATGGATAGAGACATACATAGACTAGAAGTGAAGGGCTGGAAAACAGCATTCTATGCAAACAGGAACCTGAAGAGAGCTAGAGTCACAATACTTAGTTCAGACGAAATAGGCTTTAAAACAAAACTGCAAGAAGAGACAAAGAAGGGCATTATGCAGTGTGAAAGAGCTAGTTCATCAAGAAGATATAATGTTGTATCTATGCACCCAACTCAGGAGCACCAAATACATGAAGAAAAGACTATTAGATCTAGAAGGAAAGAGAGACTGCAACACACTAATTGTTGGGGCATCCACACCCCACTATCTCCTTTGGACAGATCATCTAGACAAAAAATAAGCAAAGAGATACAGGATCTAAATGATACCATAAACCAAGTGGACTGAACAGACATCTATAGAATCCTCCACCCAAAATCCATGAAATAGACTTTTTTCTCACCCCCACATGAAACCTTTTAAAAAACTGACCATATGATAAAGCACAAAACAAGCCCTTTACAGATTCAAAGGCATAGACACTCTATCCAGCATCTTCTCTGACCATGATGGAATTAAACTTGATATTAATTTCAGGAAAAATCCTAGAAAATACACAAATACATGGAAATGAAAAAACCTACTCCTGAATGAATGACTTTACAACTACTGAAGAAACTGAGACTAAAATCAAAAGATTCATGGAAGTCAATGATAATGAGTACACAAGTTTCCATAATCTATGGGACACAGCAAAAGCAGTCTTACGAGGGAAGTTCATAGGAATTAGTGTGTATCAGAAGAAGACGGAAAGTTGGCAAATGGGCAACTTAACATTGTGCCTCAGGAAATTGAAAAAACAAAACAAAACAAAACAAAAGGCCAAGAGAAAAGAGATAATAAAGATTAGAGCAGAAATAAATAGAAAATAAATGAGCTATACAAAAATAAATGAAAGTAAAAATTGGTTCTTAGAAAAGATAAACAAAATTGACACATCACTAGGTAGACTAATTAAGAAGAGATAAAGGAACCAGATAAATCAAATTCACAATGAAGTTGGCAATATAACAATAGACATGATAGAAATACAGAACATCATTAGAAGATATTAAGAGTGACTTTACACCAACAAACAAGAAAATCTGGATGGGATGGACAAATTCCTGGACACGTATAATCTACCAAGATTGAATCAGGAGGACATAGAAAGCCTGAATAGGTCCATAGTAAGCAATGAGGTTGGATCTGTAATAAATAGCCTCCCAACAAAGAAAAACCCTGGTCCTGATGGTCCTTCACCTGGTCCTGGTCCTTCACCTCACCTCTGAATTCTACAAAACTTTTGAAGAAGAGTTAAATATCATTCTACTCAAGTTATTTCTAAAGAGTCAAAAGGATAGAACCCCCCCCCCAATTCATCCTACAAAGCCTCCATCACCCTTATCCTTAAAGCAGAGAAGGTAATGACAAGGAAGCAAAACTACAGATCAATATCTCTGATGAATATAGATGCAAAAATTCTCAGTAAGATACTAGCATATCGTATCCAACAACATATAAAAAAGATTATACATCATGATCAGGTAGCCTTTACTTCAGGGATGCAAGGGTGGTTCAACATACGCAAAGCCATAAACGTAATATGCCATATTAATAGGAAGAAAGATAAAACCATATGATAATATCAATTGATGCAGAAAAAAGTGTTAGATAAGATACAATATCTCTTCATGATTAAGACTCTCAGCAAAATCGGCATAAAAAGGTCATTTCTCAACACAATAACGCTATCTATGAAAAACCCATAGCTAATATCATTCAGAATGAGGAAGCTGAAAACATTCCCACTAAAAACTGGTATAAGACAAGGCTACTTACTTTCTCCACTCCTTTTCAATATAGTACTGGAAGTCCTCACCAATGTAATCAGAAAAGAGACTAAGATAAAAGGGATTCAAATATGAAAAGAAGAGGTAAAATTATCTCTGTTTGCAATGACATGATTATAGACATAGAAGACCCAATGGTATCCATGAAAGATTTTCTGCAAGTAATAAATGAATACAGTAAAGTTGCAGGATATAAAATCAACATACAAAAATCTATAGTATTTCTATATATGAACAGCAGGCAGATTGAGATAGAACTAAAGAAAATAATTCTATTTACGACAGTCATAAAAAAATATAAGATACCTAAGAATAAATCTAACCAAGAAGTCAAAGATTTCCACAAGGAGGGACCAGCAGTTAGCGTAATGGCTATGTTGCTGGACTCCCACGTAGTTGACCGCAGTTCGCGTCTCGGACCCAGTGGCTTAAAACTCACACTGGGCGCATGTGCGTGCGTGCCCAAGATCCCAAGAGGAGAATGGAGGAGAAGGGATTGCGGTGTGGCCATCACCCCTGGGCGGGGATTTCTCCCTTTCTGTCTCTTTCTGTATCTCTCTGTCTGGCAAGCGCATGCGCCCTATAGCAAAAACTTCTAAAAAAAAAAATTTCCACAAGGAAAACTGTGAAAATCTAAAAAGAAGAAATTGAAAATGACACAAAAAAGTGTAAGGACATGTCATGTTCCTAGATCAGAAGAATTAATATAATCAAAATGGCAATTCTATCCAATTTAATCTACATATCTAATTCAATCCCAATCAAAATACCAGAGACATTCTTCACAGATCTAGAAAAGTCAATCAGAATTTTTGTGGAATCATAAAAGACTCTCCCCCCCCCCTTGTATTGCCAAAGCCATCCTGTGCAAGAGTGGAGTAGGAGGCATCTCACTCCTTGACCCAAAATACATTACAAAGCTGTGATAATCAAAATAGCATGGTATTGGCGCAAAAAACAGACATGAGGACCAATGGAACAGAATAGATACTCCAGAAATAAACCCCAAAACATATGGCCAACTTATTTTTAGCAAAGGGTACCAGTTAACCCAGTAGGAAAAGGAAAGCCTTTTTAACAAATGGTGCTGGAAAAACTGGATATCTGCCTGTAGAAAGATGAATCTGAACCCCTACCTCTCACCATTGACAAAAACCAACTTAAAGTAGATCTAAACCTAAGACCTCAAATTATAAATGTGCTGGTGAAAACCACTGGGGAAACTCTGGGAGACATTGGAGTAGGCAAAGACTTCATAAAAAAGATCCCCAAAGCACAGTCAATAATCAAAAAAAATAGGCAAATGGGATTACATCAGATTAAGAAGTTTCTGCACAGCAATAGACACAATAATGAGAGTGAATTGACAACCCTCAGAATGGGAGGATATTTTGTAAACTGCTTCAGATAAGGAGTAACCAGATACACAGGGAACCCAAGCAGCTTACTTCAAAAAAAAAAGAAAAAAAAATGATTGACTCAATTTAAAAACAGAAAAAGGAACTGGGGAAAAAAAAAAAGAAAAAAAAAAAACCTCTCTAAGGAAGACATAGGAACAGTCAAAAGGCATATGAAAAACTGCTCAACATCCCTCATCATTAGGGAGATACAGATCAAAACCACAATGAGATACCACCTAACCCCAGTCAGAATGATTAAGATTAAAAAAAAAAAAATGATAAATCCTGGTGGAGATGTGGTGAAAATGGAACTCTCCTACACTGCTGGTAGGAATGTAAATTGCTTCAGTAACTGTGGAGGACAATATGAAGGTTCCTCAAAGACCTTCAGATAGAACTACATATGATCTAGCAATTCCACTCCTGGGTATTTACCCGAAGGACAGGAGAACGCTTAGTCTGAAAAGAGCTTGCATATCTATGTTAATGGCAGTATTACTCACAATTGCTAAGACATGGAAGCAACCCAAATGTTCATGAACAGAAGAATGGATTGGAAAAGTGTGGTGCATATACTCTATGGAACATTACTCAGCCATAAAAAAAAAGACGACTCTGGCTTTTGATAGAAAGTGGACAAATATGGAAGATTTATTGCTGAGTGAAGTAAGCCAGGGTATAAAAGAGAGACATTGTATGTCTCCACTTAATATAGGCCAACTGTCTGCACTCTATGGCTTAAATTGAAAGATTATAGGATATAGAAACATGAAAAATGGTTATAGACACTGGATACAGGGTGGGAAGAGGGTGGGAGAAGAGGAGAGTCTGAGGAAAGACATTAAGAAGAAAAATAGAGAGGCAAGACATTTATGGGACATCGAAATGGATTACTATCCATTGATGATGATGTGTGTGGTATCCCCAACTGAACTGGTGAGAAATGTATTCATGTTGGAAAATTCACTTTACAAGCTAAGCGATGTATAGTGATTCAATGTACAAAAGAAACTAAAATAAAATATATTATATGAAAAAGATTTTAGCATTCCACTTTAAGTGACTACTTTAATATCAGGTAAACGAGACTTCACAGCAAAGAAAATTACCAGTGATAAAGAGGAGTGTACCTGTTAAAATACCAACCCACCAAGAAGACATTTCATAAATATGACTGCACTTAGCAATAGTGATTGTTACGCATGAAGCAAAAACTAACAAAACAGACAAATCTATACTCATGGTTGGGGATTTCCATACTCCTCTCTCAGTATTAAACAGAACTAGTAAGTAGAATGTAAGAGAGTTTTTAGGAGAAGGGGAAACACCATCAACCAACTGCCAGTAGTCTCTACGTACTTGTCAAGGCAGTAGTACAAAGCAAGACGTATCTTGAGTTATAAAACAAAAAGAAAACTGAGATCATTGAAATCTCGCAAGATATTCTGTGCAACATAAATGAACTGGACTAGAAATTAATAACAGAAAGATCATCAGAAATTCAGCAAACGTGAAAAATGGAACAATAGGCTATTGAATAAACCACAGATCACAAAGAGAAATTTCACAGAACACACTGTGAACTGAATAAAACTGAAAATGCCACATATTAAAATTTGTGAGAAGCAGCCAAAGCAGTGTGTAAAGTAAAATGAATAGCACTGAAAGTTTACGTTAGAAAAGAAGGGCTACGTTTATACTTTATTTGTTAAAATAAAATGAGCTATTTCATGATCATTAAAGTTGGCTTACAAAAGTAATTTTCTAATTATTGGTACTACTCTGAGATTTAAAACTTATTTATTTCTGTCTGAACTTTTGTAAAAATGTTCTTGTAGATTCTACATATACGTGGTTTCTGGAGGTTCCCAGCCAGCTTCCCAGATTGGACTTCTGCAAAAGAGGAGAGGCCAGTACTCATTAAGTTCATGGTTTTTTTGAATGAACTGGGAGGATTCTGGACCATTTTAAGAGTCACTTATTGATTAAGTAATGCATAGGTGTATCTTCTGACTTTCAATAATTCAGAGGCCACAAATGATCTTTGTTAACTAGAAAATAATAAGAAAAAATCCAAAGTGAGTAGGAAGAAGGAAATAATGAAGATGAGCAGAAAGCCAATTTTCTAATTTGAAAAGAACAATAAAATTGATAAACCTGTAGCAAGACAGTGAAAGAAAATAAGAAAGAAGGTACAAATTAGCATATCTAGAATGAAATGGAGGGTGTTACGGACCGCACAGACATTGAAAGGCTAATGAGAGGATAGTGCAGACAGCTGCGCCCACACATTTGGCGACGGGATACGAGAGCTGCTTCCCTGAGAGCCAAAACTGCCAAACCCCCAGTGTGACCGAGCTATCCAAGGTCAGGCCAACACTGCTAATGGGATTTACTGGAAAAGAAATGCCCAGGCAACTGTTCCAGTGGTGAGTTGTCTCAAACACTTGAGGACAGACTACACAACTTCTATAAACAGAAAAGACATGCTCATCCTTTACGACGTCGGCATATGTATGACGTCAAAATTGGGGAAGACAGGAAAAAGGAAGAGGACCACCACCGCAACACAGAGTGGGACCCCTCGAGAACAGACAATCACAAACAGAAATTCCCCACAGAACCTGTGCTAAGCAAGCCCAGCTAGACCTCACGTTAATTCTCATAACAGAGTGGGGTTTATCCTGGAACTGGAAAGGTGTTTACTATTCAAAAATTGATTGGTGAATTGCATCATATCATCAATTTAATGAGCAACATGGACTACATCACTTAAAGCCTAAGAGTGTCAGACAGAGTTGAACATAAACATTCTTAGCAGGGCCCGGCTGTGGTGGCTCCCTGGTGGAGCAGTGTTCTGTGATACTGGAGGCCGATGGAAGATCGGGGCTCGTGTCCCAGCCCCGCCTGCACAGCCCGGGGCACCCTCATGTGCCACGATCCTGGCTGGCTGAGGAGGTGGGGGAAGGGCACGGCATGAGACCCTGCCGAGAGGGCGCTGGCCTCTTTATCTCTCTGGAAATAAATAAAGAGCCTTTAACGGAAAACTCTTAGCAAGTGAAAACACACACATGCATACGCAAACACACGGGCATGCACGATGCACACACGTGGCAATTTTTAGGTTGCTATGATCCAGAAGACAGCCGATTTCCCCTCCCCTCTACCCTAACCAGCCAGTGGATCCAGGGGTATGGCTTTCCCCCCAAGGGGCAGG
>NW_006203500.1:9447-12699 GCF_000334495.1 Tupaia belangeri chinensis
TAGTGCCCAGAAACACGCCGTTTTCCCCCCCCCCTCTCCCCTACCCAGCCAGTGGATCCAGGGGTATGGCTTCCCCCAAAGGGGCAGTGTCAGAGGGACTGAGCACCCACCCCCACCAGCGAAACCAAACCCCTGGTATAAATGGATGTGAGTACACACTCCCCGTCCCCTGAGCAGGTGTCAGCAGGACCAGGGGAGCTGGATTCTGCCCACCCACCCCCAATGAAGTGGAATGAGCCTGCCCTCAGCTCCTCCATCCAGGGGTATGGCTTCCCCCAAAGGGGCAGTGTCAGAGGGACTGAGCACCCACCCCCACCAGCGAAACCAAACCCCTGGTATAAATGGATGTGAGTACACACTCCCCGTCCCCTGAGCAGGTGTCAGCAGGACCAGGGGAGCTGGATTCTGCCCACCCACCCCCAATGAAGTGGAATGAGCCTGCCCTCAGCTCCTCCCTCTCTGAGGGCCGTGGGGCCCACTGGGACACAATGAAGAGTGGAGGCAGGGAGAGAGTGTCCACTCCGGGAGTCATGGGAGGGTACTGGGGTCGCGGGGCAGCAGAGGTCCCCCTGCACGTTGGCCTGGGGCAGCGTGAGTGAGCTGTGCACAGACCGAAATGCCGAAGGCCTGACCACCTACCTGTGGGAGACCCCAGCAGGGAGACCCCGGCAGCGAGCACCTGCTGAAACACGCTGGAGACAAGGCCGTCCGGCATTCATGGTTTGCAGTGTTTGCTGCCAGACTGCAGCTGGTCTTTTTCATCCTTACGACTGCTTTATGTTGTATCATTTTCCTTTTGATCAGGTTCAATTTCTCAGTTTTCCTTAGAGAACTCATGCTTTTAGTGTCAAGTCCAAGAAGGCTGCTTAGCTCAGGACCCCAGACATCCTCTCTTGTGACTTCCTAAAGGTTTAGAATTCAGCTTCTGCACTGGACAGCCAGGTAAGCTGGACGTCCGGATCCCCTCACCCTGGGCCCGCGGGCCTGGCTGCCTTGACTCCTAGGCCTTGGGGTGGGGTTTCTCACTTGTGCTTTCTGTGACTCAAGCACAGAGGTTAACACCAATGCTACGCTTGAAAGAACGCTGAGGCCAGAGGCCTGCACATCCCCAGGCACCTCTCCAAGGGCTGCCAGCAGGAGAGTCAGCCAATAGAGACTGCCATGCAGACTGGTCCGAGGAGCAAGCACAGAGCAGGAGCTCGGCCTGCAGAGGGAGCTGCAGGGGACCTCACGGAGAGGCCTCGCGGGGACACAGCCGGCCCTCTGGCAGCCTGTGCTCCTGTTGGGTGCGGTACAGGGGCTGAGATAGCGTACTGCCAGGGAGACCGACATTTGCAGACGGGGCAGAGAAGCGGGTTGCACCTGCACAGCCTGCGGGGCAGAGCAGGGACTGCAGCCGGGGCTTCCTGACTCGACGATTCTCTCACCTCCCGCTGCCACTCTTTCAGCCCAAGGGGCCATTCCATGCCATCTGTGGGGGATTTAAGCCAATGTTCTTAAAGGAGAGCCAGTCTGGGGTGGGGGCCCATCGGATTTACCCAGGGGCCCACCGAATGGGCGTTTCCAGTGGGGACCATGGAATGAGGTGTTGGCAGGCACTTTGTGTAGCTCTGTTGTAAGCTCGTCAGCTGCCACATTCATCCAGTATGAGGGAGGTGGGCTGGCCCTGGCACAGGTCAGGGAGCGGGTCCCATAACGTGGGCTGTGGCTGACATCTGGGCTGGCAGCTTGCCAAGCGTGCTGGGCCGGACACGCGTGAGTGCCCGACAAGACGGAGACGCTGGAGGAGTGGGCACGAAAGAACTGTGGTGTGACCACGTCCCGGGGGCCTTGCTCCCTGTCTCTGACAAACAGGTAATTAAAAACAAAAGAAATTGAGAAAGAAAAGAGGACCAGGGCCTGCGGGGAAGGAGGGGTCTTCTGAGAAAACGTGTGTGCCATGAAAGCGAAGTCACAAAGCGAGGCTTGGCAGGTCCCACTGCAGTGGCTCCGGTGGTTAAGTGGGAACTTAGCATGTGGCCCTGAACATTGCCTCTAGAGAGGAGACTTTGATGCCCACGTACACGCCGTCTGTGCCGCTCAGTTTTCAATCAACCCTGTAATTACCGATGTTACCCAACAGCTCCCAAATAACTAGGGAGCGGTCCGGGAATCACCGGTTCTGAGACGTAGCCAGAGTTCCATGAGGCTTTTAATTTGCGGAGTTATAAATAATGTTAAATGCCCAGGAGTTTCAATTAAAAGATGTTTACTTGTGTAAAGTGAAAAACGTGGCTGGGGGCAGCGGGGCTCCTTGTTAGTGAGGACTTGAAAGGGGAATGGGTTGGGGCCAGCTGCGAGCCCCGCGTATAGGAGGTGCACTGTCCCCCTCTCCAGAAATCTTCAAAGTCAGGGAGGAGCTTTCAAACATTTTCCGAGCCCAAAACTGGGACAAACACTGCAGTAGCTAAATCAGTCTTCAATCGCTCCATCACCTTCCTTTTGAAACTTTAATGCCCCATAGCAGTTTCCGCCTGCCCCAGACCCAGGTGTCCCCTGCCCAGAGAAGGGTCAGCATGTCCCAACTGTGGCTGGCTGCTGTCTCTGCCTTGAAGGTTCTTTTGTCCCCTCTTCTCCTAACAGATGTGTGTCATCCTTCCCAGGTCTCAGCGCCTCTGCTGCCAGGCTGGACCATGTTGCAACATCGGGGGACCCCATCCCCTCCTCTACAGGCTGGGGGCTGGGACGAGGTGCCAGGCCTCGCAACTTCAGGGTTGCAGGAGGCCGCTAACTTGGTGGTTTCCAGGGAGCCATGGCTGAGGTGCACTCACCCCTCCCACAGAGACAGACGACCTCGCCTTTGACCACGCCAGCTGCTGAGAAAAGGGTCTGGCTGTGGTGGCACCAGCTTTAGGACCCTGAGGCTTAAACTGCACTCACGTCTTCTCAGGTCACATGTCCAAAATGGTCTCCCCGGGACGGGACGAAATCAAGGCGTGGGCAGCTGCTTCCTCCTGGAGCCTCCAGGGACCCCTTGCCTTTCCCACCTTTCGGATCTCCACATCCCACGGCTTGCGATCCGCTTGCTCTGAAATCCTCATCGCCCTCCACGCCCGTCCACCGCTTTCCCTCACAGGGACACTCACGTGGTGCTACCTCTGGGACAAGCCCTCCTCAGGAGGCAGGGATTGGGTGGAACCGCTGCCACCACGAGGGAGCTGGGTTGCCCTCCCCGCCAGCGCCCTTCCCGGCCACAGGCCTGCCTCCCCCCCC
>NW_006203500.1:13022-40542 GCF_000334495.1 Tupaia belangeri chinensis
CTCCCAAATAACTAGGGAGCGGTCCGGGAATCACCGGTTCTGAGACGTAGCCAGAGTTCCATGAGGCTTTTAATTTGCGGAGTTATAAATAATGTTAAATGCCCAGGAGTTTCAATTAAAAGATGTTTACTTGTGTAAAGTGAAAAACGTGGCTGGGGGCAGCGGGGCTCCTTGTTAGTGAGGACTTGAAAGGGGAATGGGTTGGGGCCAGCTGCGAGCCCCGCGTATAGGAGGTGCACTGTCCCCCTCTCCAGAAATCTTCAAAGTCAGGGAGGAGCTTTCAAACATTTTCCGAGCCCAAAACTGGGACAAACACTGCAGTAGCTAAATCAGTCTTCAATCGCTCCATCACCTTCCTTTTGAAACTTTAATGCCCCATAGCAGTTTCCGCCTGCCCCAGACCCAGGTGTCCCCTGCCCAGAGAAGGGTCAGCATGTCCCAACTGTGGCTGGCTGCTGTCTCTGCCTTGAAGGTTCTTTTGTCCCCTCTTCTCCTAACAGATGTGTGTCATCCTTCCCAGGTCTCAGCGCCTCTGCTGCCAGGCTGGACCATGTTGCAACATCGGGGGACCCCATCCCCTCCTCTACAGGCTGGGGGCTGGGACGAGGTGCCAGGCCTCGCAACTTCAGGGTTGCAGGAGGCCGCTAACTTGGTGGTTTCCAGGGAGCCATGGCTGAGGTGCACTCACCCCTCCCACAGAGACAGACGACCTCGCCTTTGACCACGCCAGCTGCTGAGAAAAGGGTCTGGCTGTGGTGGCACCAGCTTTAGGACCCTGAGGCTTAAACTGCACTCACGTCTTCTCAGGTCACATGTCCAAAATGGTCTCCCCGGGACGGGACGAAATCAAGGCGTGGGCAGCTGCTTCCTCCTGGAGCCTCCAGGGACCCCTTGCCTTTCCCACCTTTCGGATCTCCACATCCCACGGCTTGCGATCCGCTTGCTCTGAAATCCTCATCGCCCTCCACGCCCGTCCACCGCTTTCCCTCACAGGGACACTCACGTGGTGCTACCTCTGGGACAAGCCCTCCTCAGGAGGCAGGGATTGGGTGGAACCGCTGCCACCACGAGGGAGCTGGGTTGCCCTCCCCGCCAGCGCCCTTCCCGGCCACAGGCCTGCCTCTCTCCCTGCCGTCCTGGCCGCAGTCCGCAGGCTCGCAGCCCTAGCTCGCCACCGCAGCGGGGCACACAGCATCGCTCCTGGGAAGCGTCCCAGCCACAACCATGCAGTACACAGCGGGGCAAAGAACTGGGGTCCGTTTCCTCACGTCCTGGAGCCTGACTGAAATCGAGGTGTCGGCAGGGCCTGGCTCCCTTCACAACCTACAGGGTTTTTGTCCCCGGCAGCTGCCCCAGCTGTTCCCTGGATGTTGCACACCCCTCCAGCCTTCATGTGGCCTCCTGTGTCTCTTCGTACCCTCTTTCTCTGTGTCCAACTTTCCCCTTTAAAGCACTTGAGCCACACGGGAAGGGGCCAGGCTAGTGACCTCATGCGAGCCTGATTGCACGGCGGAAGCTGGGGCTGCATCCCCACCCGTCCTGGGCAGTGCCCGGTAAATGAGCCCTTCTCCCATGGCACATATCTGTGGGTTTAGAGGCTGCAGACTGAAAGCGGGAGAGGCTCCCTCCCTGTGAACTAAAATCATATGTAAGCAAAACGGCCGCTCTCTGTCCCCGCGACTCGGGCTCTGCTGGCCTCACAGTCCCAGCTCCCACGGGAGCCATGAGTGTACCAGGGAAGTGGCAGTGGTCACGGGCTCGAAGCCGGGCTGGACACTGGCTGGGGGGGCCTCTTCATGCCTCTGAGCCAGCAGGCAGGGACAGAAGTCCTGGCACAGGGACCCGGAGAGCTGCTCTGGGACACGGGCCCCGCAGCACACGCCTCCGCGCCATGTCCATGGCAGAAGTCGATGGGAGCCCCACAGGTCTGCAGCCATGCACATACTTTGGGGGTCACGATTTGGGCCATCCTCCCGATGAACAGTCGGCAGCCTGCTCAGGAAGCAGCGAAGGCAGATGGAAGAAGGAAATCAGATGCCAAGGTAGCTGAGTAGGGTTCTTCCAAGCAAGAACTGCAGTGGAAACCACGCCATGGACGAAGCTGGTGGGGCAGCCGCAGGGGCGAGCCGCTCCGGGAGGCTGGCTACCTCGAGGTTTGGCAGGTCACTGGGGCAGGTTTGGAGACCTCTCCGAGTGCCCAGGTCCAGGGCTGGCTGAGGCTGAGGGGTGATGCTGAGCCCTGTCGGGGCGCTGGCTCTCTCTCTGTCTCTGTCTCTCCTGTTCATGGGAGAAATAAATACACTTTAGAAAGCAAATAGGATTCGTACATTATGTCGCCTCTCGTTTCCCTTAGTCCATGACATGAAATATGGAGCAGTATTAGCTATATTTCAGGATTAAGGTGCAGAATAGCAAAGGGTTGTACCTGAACTAGCAAATCGTGGGCAAAGTCACCGCGGCACAGGCAGCGAGAACCTGTCTACTCCGGAGGAGCCGGGCGTAGATCTCATCTGCTGGGTGCAACAGGACCTTCATCACACCCCCGCTCAGCATGACTGTCATCTCACGTGGGGCGCCACGTGTGAGGGGGCGCATGAGGTGCTGAGGTGAGCGAGCCATGGGCACCCTGACGGGAGGTCCGCCATTACAGCCTCTTCTCAAGGCTGGGATTCCCAGAGTAGCCCTCCCTGTGCACTCGGGGAGTGTAGGGACGGCTGTGGTCAGGTGCGGCTGGTGGAGGGGACAGGATGAGACACTCAGAGCAGCTCCAGCCCTGCACTTGGGCAGGCGCATGGTCCATGGTGGCTTCTCCATGGTGCCGGCCCACCCCCTCAGCTGTCACCACTTCCAGGGGAGCCTGGGGACCACCACCATGGCCTTGAGCTTTACTGGCTTCAGATTCTTGAACTTTAGGGTGACATTTCTGGACCATGTTCCCTCAGCACCCGCATCCGTGTACCCCAAAGCACATCTCATGCCCTTGGGGAGGACTTGGTGTTCCTGACGATCCCTGGGTGGGTACTTCTCCTCTCCCCAACTCCCTCACATTACAGGGGGTTCCTGTCCTACTGTTCCGTCTGCATCTCCCCCTTCTGCCCCGTGAAGAAGCTGGGACCCATGCTCCACACAGTTTGGGGACCCTGCTGTTTCCCATGGAAATATACACTGTGGGGCACACACCACGAGATTTGCAGCTCCCAGAGCTCTGGACACCAGGTTCCTTCTGCCACAGGAGGGCTGTCAGCTGGCTGGTGAACCGCCTGGATGGATGGAAGGAGGGTGGGAGCTGGAGGACAGCGGTCCTCGGACCAGGGTCCCCTGAGCTCCACTATGACCTCATCTTGACTTGGCTACACTGCAAAGGCCCCGCTGACAAGGTCTCAGTCAGAGGGGTTGAACGCGAACTTCTCTTCTCAGGAGACACAGCTCAGCGCGCAGCACCCCAGGTGGTGACACCATCCGAGTCTCGACGGTTTAACAGGACTGCTCCAGGGAGACAGCAGAGACGGCCCAAGGGACATCACAGCACATGCATCTGGGGGAGAGGTTTCTAAGAGACTGGAGACTGCAGGCTCCCTGCTCTGGGCTGGGCACGCCGAGGTGGCTGAGACACTCTCCTAGCTCAGAGTGGGGGCCAGAGCTTCCATGGCAGGCCCATGGCCCCATCTGCTATTACCCTAGGACTAACATGGGCATGGAAGAGATTCTACTCCGCAGTGAAGGGGGACCGTTTGGGGAGGCTTCACAGGGTCAATGAAGCATGACCTGGGACTTGGGGACTGGTACGGGTTCCCCAGGCAAAGAAGCAGGGGACACCTTCTAGGGCAACTCTCTACTCTTGAAATTCCTGGTCAGTTCAGGCCATCCCCAGGCCAGGTCAGACCCCTCGGGAAGGATCAGGTGGTCCAATGTGAGTCTCAAACCCAGGAATTGCGATCTGCAGCCCAGCCTTGAGAAGGCCTGGCCTGCATGGAGCTGGGGGTGTGCGTGTCACCTTGAGTTTGACGTCTCTGGGGCCAGTGAAGCCCAGGGAAGGTCCCTTAGGGGAACTGGAGACATGACCATGGCCCACAGATCACGCATTTGGTTTTTAGGGTGGTCCTGAGAGTCTCGGGGACCCACTGAGGGATTTGGAAGAGGGAAGGCTATGGTCAGATCCACATCTTAGAAAGGGCTGGTCTTTGCAGAAACGAGCAAGGAGAGAAGGGGTCAGAGTCGGAGACCCCTGGGGAGGCTGCCCCCACCACGGTGGCCAGCTGGAAGTTCCGGAGGCCTGGCCTAGGCCAGCAGGTGGAGCTGGGCCGTTGCTGGGGCAGGCAGACCATGCAGACTCTGCAGGTTCAGGTGTGGTTCTGGAGGTTGGCCTCAGACTGGCCGGTGCGGGGCGGCTGCTGTCTCTCCAGCCCCTCTGCATGTGCCAACTCAGCTTTGATCTCTCTGAAAGCTCGTCACAAAGAGCTCTCTGAACTTCCTTGGCAGCTTGCTCTTTTCTGAAGGCGGTGCAAGCTTGCTCAGGGCGAGACAAGATGGATAGTGGATTCCAGGAGCTGCTTCGGATGAGAAGGAGCGAAGCGGTGGACGTCAGGGTGAGCAGCACACGGCAGTCCAGATAGAAATACGGCCGCACAGTTCCGGGGGAGATGCTTCAGGCCGACCTAATACATCAGCATGTCTCACCGGCTGTGGGCCCCACGGCATTGGCGCTGCCTGGCAGCCGGCTCGACTGGGGCCTGTTGGGAACTGGAGACCAGAAAGACGAACTCTCCAGTTATCTTCTTCAGCAGCCCAAGAAATCATTCTTGGAGCAGCGAGTGCCAAAGTTGTGAGTTATGGGTTCTCTGTCTGAGGGCCATGGTGTGTTAAATCCTGGGGAATCTAAGCTGAAAATGAACTTGGGTTGTTTAGCAGGGCGGCTTACCTCACAGGAAGGAACACCGAGGCTCCAGCGAGAAGGTAACTTGCTCTGTCTTCTATCACGCTTCTCGGCCTCCAGGCCCAGCGGCTCACACCTTGACTGTTCCCCAGGATCCCAGGCCACACCCAGATCAGTCATTTGGAACCTCCCAGGGTGGGACCAGGTGGTCACAGGGAGCAAGCCTGGATGCTGACCCATTGGGGCTCAGCACCCACCTCCTTCCCAGGGGCCCCTGGGTGCTGGCCAGGGTCTTGACTCCAGGGTGAAGGCACCAGAAGGCCTCCTGTCCAGGGAGAGGCCGAGCCCTGCTACCCAGCGGATACTCCCCAGGGGTGCATCCTTGGTGTCGTGCTGCCCAAACCTCTTACCAAATGGCTTTGTTTGTTTCTCCTGCTCCCGAGTGATGATAAGCCGGTTATAAATAGTTACTGGGCCGGCGTGCGTGGCTCTCTGAGGCTGTCAGCGCCAGCCTGGTCAAAGCCTCGTGCTGACGGCCTGAATTCTGCTCTGCCTGCCCAGCCTGCTCACAGCAGCCCGAGGGAAAAGGGTCGAGAGGCTCGGCCTGGATGCTTGGGCCCACCGGCCCTCCCTAATTTCTCACTGACATCTGTGTCCCAAGTGTCACACCTGTCCTCTTCTTCTCAGCTGATGGTTTGCACAGTCACAAGTTCTTTCTGTGTAGACATGAGGCACTGATTTGATGTTAGTGACTAGAATGAGTGAAATTAAGTGAAGGCTGCAGAGGTCGGGGAAGGGGCTTCTCAGAGCTGGAGAAGAAAAGAACACGTGTCCGGGGGCGAGGTTCAAGAAGGGGTTTCCCAGAGGGCATGTTCACGTTGACACCTGGGAGCTCTGTGGGGGAGGGCGAATGGTGGAGAGTGGGGGGCTGCATGCTGTTCCAGGTGGGGGGTCCAGATGTGTGAGGGTTCTATAGAGGGACGGCACATGGACCCCTGCAGGAGCTGAGGACGGGCTGGGGCACTGGGCACTGGGTGAGGAGGGAGAGTGGGCTGAGACTGGGAAGCCACGGAAGACAGCATGTGTGTATGTTCAGCCACGCATGTACAAATGTCCATGAACATAGGCCAGATACAGATGTACACAGGTTCGCTCTGAGCACATTATTGAAAAGCAATTGAAGCGAGTTTAGGGTGCTATCCAGAGGCAGTGAGGAAGGCACGACTGAATCCCTGTGCCAGGCTAGGTGTGTAACTCAGCAGCACACTCCAAAATAGCGTGTTTATCTCTCACTCACGCTGAGCTCCAAGAATGTTGGGTGGTCTTCCTCCACCTGGCGGCTGGGCTAAGTGTGGCATTGCCATCCAGGAGGGCAGAGAGGAAGGGACAGGCTCGCTTTGAACCACCGCTGCCCAGAGTGACCGCATCACTGTGCTCTCAGGTCATGGGCCACGTACAGTCACATGACCTCAACCTAACTGCTGGGGGGGGTGGGAAGAACAGGGCACCCCTAGATGGTTGGTGAGTGTTGTCACCACCACCCCAGGGGAGATGATAGGGCTGTGATGGTGACAAGACTTACATAGAAGGAAACCGGCAGATGCGAGGGACAAGAGGTGACAGCAGTGGGACGGGTGATGCTGGCGTGGGACAGGCCAGAGTGAAGGCAGGGCTGTGGCATTGCAGACACCTCTGGGTCAGCTCATGAGATGTCCCAGGAAGACGTCCTGCTGGACATGTGGACTTGAAGGCCAGGGGAGTGGCCTTTGGGGAGAATTGAAAACTGCTCATTCCATGTTCTTCGGCGACCCAACTTCCTTCTCTTCTTCTTCTTTACTCATCAGTTCACCCCGGAAGGACTGTATGGATTCCCTCCTCAAGGTCACTCCCACTACAGCCAGCCGTACCTCCTGTCTTCTCCTGGTGTTCTGGTCAATCCTGTGAGCCTCCATGAAGTTCCAACCTCAGCTTTCCTCGTCAACAGAGCAGATCGTTTTGCCTTTAATTTTCAAGAATATGTCTTTGTACTTTTATCACTGTATTTATCTTTTCTACTTTCATGTGTGTGTATGTGTGTGTGTAGTGGGCATGGTGTCATGTGTGCTGTGCTGTGGTGTGTGTCTGTGTATAGTGTGTGTTAGTGTGCATGGTGTCGTGTGTGATGTGCTGTGGTGAGGTGTGTGTATGTGTTGTGTGCATGACGTTGTATATGTTGTGGTGTATGTGTGTGTGGTGTTTGTATGGTGTGGTCTGTGTGGTCTGTGTGTGTATAGTGTGCATAGTATCGTGTATGGTATAGTGTGTGTGTGTAGTGTGCATGGTTTCATGTGGGGTGTGTTGTGTGTGTGTGTGTAGTGTGCATGGTGTCATGTATGGTGTGGTGTGGTGTAGTGTGCATGGTGTCATGTGTGGTGTGTGGTGTGTGTGTGTGTAGTGTGCATGGTGTTGTGTATGGCGTGCTGTGGTGTGTGTGTGCTTGGTGTCATGTATGGTGTAGTGTGTGTGTGTGTTTAGTGTGCATGATGTCATGTGTGGTGTAGTGTGTGTTTGCATATAGTGTGCATGGTGTGGTGTGTGTGTAGTGTGCATGGTGTCGTGTATGGCATGCTGTGGTGTGTGCTTGTAGTGTGCATGGTGTCATGTTTGGTGTGGGGTGTGGTGTGTGTGTGCGTGTAGTGTGCATGGTGTCATGTGTGGTGTGGGGTGTATGTGTGTGTAGTGTGCATGGTGTTGTGTATGGCGTGCTGTGGTGTGTGCTTGTAGTTTGCATGGTGTCATGTATGGTGTAGTGTGTGTGTGTGTGTGTGTGTTTAGTGTGCATGATGTCATGTGGGGTGTAGTGTGTGTTTGCATATAGTGTATGCATGTTTAGTGTGCATGATGTCATGTGTGGTGTAGTGTGTGTTTGCATATAGTGTGCATGGTGTGGTGTGTGTGTAGTGTGCATGGTGTCGTGTATGGCATGCTGTGGTGTGTGCGTGTAGTGTGCATGGTGTCATGTTTGGTGTGGGGTGTGGTGTGTGTGTGCGTGTAGTGTGCATGGTGTCATGTGTGGTGTGGGGTGTATGTGTGTGTAGTGTGCATGGTGTTGTGTATGGCGTGCTGTGGTGTGTGTGTATAGTGTGCATGGTGTCGTGTATGGTGTAGTGTGTGTGTGTGTGTGTGTGTGTGTGTAGTGCACGTGGGGTGATGTGTGGGGAGTGTGCATGGTGTTGTGTATGGCATGCTGTGGTGTGTGTGTACTTGGTGTCGTGTATGGTGTAGTGTGTGTGTGTGTGTAGTGTGCATGGTGTCATGTGTGGTGTAGTGTGTGTGTGCATGTAGTGTGCATGGTGTCATGTATGGTGTGGTGTGTGTGTGTAGTGTGTATGGTGTCGTGTATGGCGTGCTGTGTTGTGTGCTTGTAGTGTGCATGGTGTCGTGTATGGTGTGCTGTGGTATGTGTGTGTGTGTAGTGTGCATGGTGTAGTGTATGTGCGTGTATGTAGTGTGCATGGTGTCATGTATGGTGTGGGTGTGTGTGTGTGTAGTGTGTGTGCTGTCGTGTATGGCATGGTGTGTGTGTGTGCCCATGTGGTGCTTACTTTCTAGACAGATCTTGTGCTGCAACCCTTCGTGCCTCAGCCTCCGGAGTAGCTGGTCCCACAGGCCCTGGCGTCTTACTGCAGCCTGAACCGGACCCTGGGCTCCATGTGGCCTCAGCCTGCAGAGCAGCAACGTCCTGCGGAGGCTGCCGTGGCTGGGTCTCTCAGTCTCCTCTGGCTCCCACTGACCTTTCCTGTGCTTGGGCAGGTGCCCTGGAGTGCAGAACTGCTCCGTAACTCCGTGCTCAGAGCGTCCTGAGAGCCAATGCCAAGGTAGGCCCCTCTTACCCTGAGGGGCCCATGGTTTTGCAGAGGTCCAGTCTGTAGAGGAGGAAGGAAGGGAAGAGAAGTCCCAGCTGCCCTGGGTGTGATCCAAGCGGCCACCTCTGGAGGTCACCGGCTACAGGTCTGAGGCTCTGGAACCCGCAACAGGCGCGCTCAGGTTCCCGGGGATCTCTGGCCCCGCCGTCTGCAGCTGACTCCACGACGCGGCAGACTCTTGTTGGAGGGACGGCCATGCTCTTACGATTTAATACTCTTTTAATGTGTCTTTTATTGCTGTTGCTTTCCGTCTTCTGGGTTTAGGAGCTGCCACGCCACACTTAGCGAAGTCGGACAGTAATTGTCTCAGACTCCCATCGTTCCGCAATGGCTCATTGCACTGCCTCTAGAGCTGCCAGTGGGAGGGACTGCTGGGTGCATTCCTCTGCAGGACACAGCTCCTTAGGCTGGCCCGGCACCTGCTCCTCTGAGCCCGTTGGAGGGCCAGGGGCCACTGGGGCCTGCTGGAGACACTCCCGCCTGACGAAGATCTGAAGACAGCTGAGGGACTTTCTCCCCAGGAAAATACGCACATGTTGGGGCCACAGCTTTGCACGACATTCAGGACTCCCATGCTCCCAGCTCTGCTGCTCGCGTGGGGGCCCAGGCTAGCGACTTCTCTGGAGCAGGAATTAGCAAAAGTCCAGCCTGCCTGTTCAGGGGTCTTTGTTGCTGCTGAGGGCAGTGACAGTTCCTGGCTCAGCCCATGGGTTCAAGTGCAGCCCAGCAGGGTCTTCAACCGAGACCCCACCCACCGTCGGTCCGCCCGGGAGCACAGGCACGCAGTGAATGGCACACTCGGGCGGTCTCTGGACGTCACTGTGGAAACAACGGGGACCAGCCTTGTGGAGCCTGGCCTTGCCATCGCATCACCCCTGGCCCACAGCTCTGAGAGCAGGAAGCACAAGTGCAGCCCGCCAGCCAGCAGGCCAGCTCCAGAGCTTTCTATCCAGCCCTGACCTCGTCGGACACACCCACCCACAAACTCGCTGCGGCTGGTCCTCCGGTGCAGTGCACCCTCCGCCCTGCCTTCATTCCTCGGTGCCTGCAACAGGACACGTCCCCAGATGGCAGACGCTGCGCCCTGCGGCCCGGTGACTGGTCACCCCATTCAGGCAGATGGGAGCAGCTCCCACCTTCTGGCTGAGGGACAGGAACAAAAGCCCCAAGAAGCCACTTCTGCCTTCAGCTACCTCACAGGGCTGGTTCCAGCCTTACCCGTCTCTTGGGAACCTGCCTCGGGGCTCTCCAGGACAGCAAGGAGCCTCGAAGCCCTCCTGCCCTGGAACCCCTCCAGTCACGGCGCCCCGTAGCCTTTGCTGAGTGAACCCGAGGCCCTGGCTGGCCTGAGTCCCCACAGCCTCTCGTCTTAACGAGTCAAAAGCTGCGGCCAGTGAGAGGCGGTCTGGTTTGTGCGTGAGGTCCCACTGCGTGGGGAAGCCCTCACCCCCAGGGCCGCCCTCCCGCCCGGTGGGGACGGTCCCAGGCGGCCTCAGCAGTCACAGCTGCCCCTTCTGCTCTGGAAACGACGCCACCAGTGCCGTGTCACCAGCCGCCGGCGCAGGCACCCTGATGTGCCCTATTTATTATTTATTCAACTTTGACACTACATTAAGCAACCTCCTGAGGGAAGTGCAATTGGATTCACATGAATTAAAGCACACACAGGGATGAAACCACAACAGGAACAATTTAATTTAAAATGATAGACCGGCGTCGCTGTGTAAGCAGAGGCCAGCTTCCAGATAAAACAAAAAATACATCTTCGGCGGGAAGCTAGCACTCGGCAGACCTGTCTCTCAGACGGAGGAGTTCTCTGCAACTCCCAATGCACTTGGGTTGTTGAGTGGAGGCGAGGAGTCCTGAGCCGAACTGTGACTTGAAATCCCTGGGGCTCCAGTGCCAAGCATAGCACCTGGCACCAAGTTATGCTCCTGATGCTGGGCTCCAAGGCCACCCTGGACGGCGGCTGTGAGGACCTGCCTCTGCTCCCGTCTGGCTTGGTCAGTCTTTTCCGCATTTCTCAGGAGGGAGGTGACAACAATAGCACATGTTTCTGCAACGTGACCTGGCCGGCCTCCCTGACGTGCTGTGAGTGTATCCCGGTGTCCCCGTGCCAGTCACGTGCCCGCATTCGTGATTCGTCTATTTTGTTCTGTGACGTACGGCGTGGACCCACAGCGGTAGAAGGTGACTTGCCACAAGTGTTTTCAGTCCATGACATGCACCAAAAGCTGGCCGCGAGTGTTAGTGCCCTCGGTTCCCTTCTCAGCGTCTGCAGGTCACCCGGGAGTGTGGGCACCTCCCCTCCCCGGTCCAGCGCCCACCCTCATGGACAGCCTTGAGCTCTGGCTCGGTCCCAGGTCACACTTCCGCCAACGCACTGTCTGGGATTTCCAATGTCGTGGCAGGTTTTGGAAAGTTGTGTTTATTTATTTGTTTTTAGAGAGAGATGTTTGCTATAGGGCGTGTGTGTTCACCCAAAGACACAAAGAAAGAGAGATAGAAAGTAAAAAAATCACCCTCAAGGGGGAGTGGCCATGATGCAATCCCTTCTTCTCTATTCTTCCTTGGGATTCTGGGCACGGAAAGTTTTATTTTTAGGCTTATCATTTAATACTGGGCCTGCGTCTGGTCGGGGAATGAAACTTGGGAACATGAAGGGATGCGACGGGTTTGGTCAGAAGGCTCTGAGACGGGGTGGCTGGCCTCGGAGGCTCTTGGAGGATGGGCTCAGATAGAGGCCCCTAGGTGCTGGCACCACAGCCTGTGAGCCCTGAGGCTGCAGCCAATGGGAGGAAGGGTGGCCACCCCTGCCTCCCAGACTCTGGGGCAGGTGGGGACCAGAGTCTGGGCTGGGGTCTCGAACTCATTACTCTGATCATTTAAGCTCCTACTGTTTGCGGAAAGCTGTTCTGGGGTGTGTGGAGGATGAAGGGAAAAAAAGCTATCACTCATGGCCTAATGGAGATGGATATTTGGTTAAGATGTCAATATATGAACGATAAAAGAAAATTATTACAGAAATGTAGGGAGGAGGGACGTTATCTCCTCACTGCGAAGCAGGGGATCTGCTCTAAATGCTCCCTAAAGCCCGGAAAGATTAAATAATTGACTCTGTCACTGGGCATTGATTCAGCGTTAGGGGGACAAGAATAAGTGAAATTGATGGAAGGCCGCGGTGGTCAGGGACGGGCCCTTGCAAAGCCGCAGAAGAAAAGAACACATGGGACGAGGGGGGCACGGAGTGGAGGACCCCAGAACCTCTGGCCGGTGCGGGAAGACAGGCTGGGACCACGGCCGGCTGCGCCAGCAGCAGACACACGAGCGGTCCGGACTGAGCTTGAACGGCAGACAGGAGTTCCTGGTGCCAGTGTGTGTCCTGCCCATACCAGCAAGGGCCCCCCTGAGGGACGGGGCTGGCCACGTCACCAGCTGGGGGAGCCCGCTAGGAGCCTACCTGGCTGTGCCAGCGGGCCCCCGTCTGCAGCTCTGCTCCAGGATGAGAAATGGGACCCGAGGTGAGGAATTCCGGTCTCTGACAGTCCCCAGAGAGGCAGGGCAGCAAGGGTGCCTCACAGGCCCTGCCCGCTCTCACGCCCCTGTGGGTCGCCAGGCATTCGGAGCAGATGTGGCCAGCCACGGCCAAGTCCCACGTAGCTACGTGTGAACCATGGAAGGCCACCTGTGCTCTGCCCTCCACAAGACACCAGGGCCCGGCTGGGGTCTGCCTCACACAGATGCCACTGGTTCCCACAAGTGCCCTGGACAGGCAGCGAGCCCTCGCCTGGGATTTGGGACAACTCTGAGACACTGCAGGCACCTTTACTGGTCACCCCTGTAGCACAGTCCAAGGGCCTTTCTGCAAACCAGGTTCTCAGACCCTTGGCCTGTGTGGTCATCAAGCGGATTCCACGCTTGGCATGAAACACAGTCACCCTCACATCACTGTTGGCATAGAAAGATGCTGGGGCCGTGCGTCTCCCCGCTCACCCATCCGGCTCCTCTACCCAGAGCAGGGTAGAAGTGGGCTCAGCGTGCTGGCCTTGGGGGTAGGAAAAGGAGAGCAGGTGAGGGCTCAGAGGAGCGTGGGCGGGGGGGTGGGGACCTGGCAGCATCTGCTCCTTGGTGGTTTGTAAGACGGCGTCCCCGAGCGCTGGGCGAGGTGTCCAGCTTCAGAGTCTGACCAGGGTCAGGGATCAAGAGGCACAACCATGGAGATGGCTCTGCAGGGACCACAAGACTCCAGCTCCAGCCCTGGCTGCACCCTCCCTCGGCAAGACCCTCCCCTTCCTCTGCCCACTGTCCCCTCCTTCCTCTTCCTCTCTGTCGCTAGTTCCTTAGTAAGCTGGTTTCTTCAGCAGCCCCAGGGATTAACGCTGCAGCAAAGCAAACAGATCTTCGGCATAAATCCTGCTCATTGTAAACACGACTGTCAACAACACAAATCATTGGACCTGTGTGCGTTTTTGCTCTGGGTCTGTGTCTGTGCCGGTGAATAGCAATGTGTGTGCACACACACGCGTGTTATGTTCAACTCCTGCCCCTGGCCAACCAGGCAATTCGGGGCCATTTCTGCATGACGGTCATGAAGAATGAAATGCATATACCGTAACACTGGGCCGGTGGAGAACGTCCTAATATTTCACTCTTCAATCTCATCTTTGCCATCCTCCCTTAGTCCACCTTCCCAGTTCTCCAGAGCGTGCCGTAGTCCACCCACCGGCCCTACCCTCAACCGAGGCTCACCCCAGAATCCTGCAGATGTCAAAGCTGTCTCCGGACAACTACTGTGTCCCCTTGACACAGGGAAGACTGTCCTCTGCCTCCCCCAGTACACGCTGTTCGGGGCTGCAGGAACGGCAGCTCACTCTGAGACGTGAGGAAGAGCAATGGAGCAAGAGACGGGACGCGCCAGTAACAGTCATGTCCCCGGTGGCATTCAGACAATCACAGGGCTCCGTGACACGGGACAGACCTGCCTAACGGTCCTGCTGAGCCTGTGGCAGTCCTTCTGTTTGTGTCCCCTCCCCCTGGGGAGGGGAGACCTCGGCTGGGCTCGAAGTCCTCCCCCCTAGTCCCTCTGAGTCAACTGGAAAACTTTCTTTCTGGCCCCCTCCTCATTTCCCTCCTGTTCATGTCCCCATACACAGGACACGGCCCTTCCGCAGGTCTGTTCTCACCCATCAGCCATGGGTTGGCCTTTGTCCAGCACACCAAGGATGGGCAGGCTTGACAGCGGAGGGAGTGCAGGGAGACTGAGATTCAGGAGGCCTCTGGCCTGTGCACGTGCCTCCTGAACTGGGTTCTCGTGGGTGTGTGAAGGTGTGCAAGGAGAGTAGGATACAGCCACGCATGTCCAAGGGAACTCAGGGCGTCTGACAGCCAGAAAGAGCAGAGCCATCAGCCCTCATCCCTGGTGGTGTTCACCGTAGCAGGAGTTGCGACTCAGGATGGCCCCTGGAGCCCTCCCAGGCTTGCGGGCCCTGTCGGTGCTGGGTTTCAGCTGGACAGATGCTTCTGCACAGAGAAGAACCAGGCACTGTCCCGCAGGCACCAAGAGTGCCAGACATAGGGAAGCCTACGTCTCAGCAGTGCTCAAAATCCTAGCGTCTCAGAGAGCTCACGGGCGTGCGCATTAGGGTAAACGTATGCACAGATTTAAAGCACTTTTGCATCAAAATAAATGTGTCCTTTAATGCCATTGTCTCATGAACTCTGAAGCGTGCTCGTAGAGGGGTGAGCGTACTGTGCTGCAGGTCTGAGGTGTACGGCTTGGCCAAGGAAGCTGGGCAGACCTACTCGGCAGCACTCCGTACCGTCACATTCTACCAGAAACTTTTCTCTTCTCTTTTTTCTTTTCTTTCCTTTCCTTTCCTTTTCTTTCCTTTTTTTTTTTCCTTTTCTTTCCTTTTCTTCTTTTCTTTTCTTTTCTTTTCCCTGTAAGGGTCATGTGCTCACCAGAGAGAGGAGAGAGAGAGAGAAAGTGAGAAATCTCTCTCAGGGGGGCTGGCCATGGAAAAATCCCATCCCCTCCACTCCCCTCTCAGAATGTTGAGCACGCACATACCCCTGACTTGATTTTCGGGGTGCCGAGTCCAGGATTCGAATTGTGCAAACAGCCACGTGGGATCCCGCCGCCTTCACCATCCTGCCACTGACGGGCCCAAGAGCTCCCTCTTTCTAAAACGCAGGAGTAATGGAAGGAAGTGGTGAAAGCCACCCCTGCTGTGAGGTTTGGGGACCTCTGGTGCTCACACTTCCTCGGGCTGGATGCGGCAGGCGTTTGGGAAGCTCCACAAAATCCAACTACTGGTCGAGGTTTTTTTCCCTCCAGAAATAGAATAAAATACTGCTCCGTGACTCAATCCCAATGCTAGCTACACAAATAAAAGTTCCTGGAAGAATCAATCTTTAGTGCTAACAGGGGATGAGCGTTTTCAGGCAGTTTCATAAACTTGTGGATGACATTTAAGTCCTGGGCCACAAGGCCAGCTGGGCACATGGTGGACTCTGCACGTGGTAAGTGTGGGCTCACAGCCCAGCTCACACACACGTCCCGCTGATCCGGCGTCACGCCCCGTGTGGCTCCCCACCAAACTCAACTGAGCATATATGTGCATGTGTGCGTGCGTGGCTGTCCATGGGATGCGCACGCACGTACCGCGTGTGTCTCTGAGCATACTTCTCAGACACATCATTCCATAGCCCGTTTTCCAGTTGGGATTTCAATTGACTGCTGTTGTGAGAAAAGCTACAAGGCTGAACATGCGGATTCTGGAGGGTGAGAACAGATAACGAATCCTGATACATTTGGGATTCTTGTTTTGACAGTTTTGAATTCCCACCGTTCTTCCAGAGCCACTCATGTGAAAGTGCTTGTTCTGTTCTGTCGGCCAGAGTGGAGAACAGACCCGAGCTGCCCATTGGCAGCTGCTCTGTGCTGTGCCCCGTCCCGGGTCTCGGGCTGCCGGGGCACCCCCACCATGGGTGGCAACCCAGCACACGGCTGGCACAGGAACTGAGCTTCCACTGGGAGGTCTAGGGCTGAGTCTGTGGGCACCAAAAGGGTCTTGACTGATGCCAGTTCTTCCATGACATCTATAATAGGCGAGGTTTCTCGTCCAGCATCTGCTCCTTGGTGGTTTGTAAGACGGCGTCCCCGAGCGCTGGGCGAGGTGTCCAGCTTCAGAGTCTGACCAGGGTCAGGGATCAAGAGGCACAACCATGGAGATGGCTCTGCAGGGACCACAAGACTCCAGCTCCAGCCCTGGCTGCACCCTCCCTCGGCAAGACCCTCCCCTTCCTCTGCCCACTGTCCCCTCCTTCCTCTTCCTCTCTGTCGCTAGTTCCTTAGTAAGCTGGTTTCTTCAGCAGCCCCAGGGATTAACGCTGCAGCAAAGCAAACAGATCTTCGGCATAAATCCTGCTCATTGTAAACACGACTGTCAACAACACAAATCATTGGACCTGTGTGCGTTTTTGCTCTGGGTCTGTGTCTGTGCCGGTGAATAGCAATGTGTGTGCACACACACGCGTGTTACGTTCAACTCCTGCCCCTGGCCAACCAGGCAATTCGGGGCCATTTCTGCATGACGGTCATGAAGAATGAAATGCATATACCGTAACACTGGGCCGGTGGAGAACGTCCTAATATTTCACTCTTCAATCTCATCTTTGCCATCCTCCCTTAGTCCACCTTCCCAGTTCTCCAGAGCGTGCCGTAGTCCACCCACCGGCCCTACCCTCAACCGAGGCTCACCCCAGAATCCTGCAGATGTCAAAGCTGTCTCCGGACAACTACTGTGTCCCCTTGACACAGGGAAGACTGTCCTCTGCCTCCCCCAGTACACGCTGTTCGGGGCTGCAGGAACGGCAGCTCACTCTGAGACGTGAGGAAGAGCAATGGAGCAAGAGACGGGACGCGCCAGTAACAGTCATGTCCCCGGTGGCATTCAGACAATCACAGGGCTCCGTGACACGGGACAGACCTGCCTAACGGTCCTGCTGAGCCTGTGGCAGTCCTTCTGTTTGTGTCCCCTCCCCCTGGGGAGGGGAGACCTCGGCTGGGCTCGAAGTCCTCCCCCCTAGTCCCTCTGAGTCAACTGGAAAACTTTCTTTCTGGCCCCCTCCTCATTTCCCTCCTGTTCATGTCCCCATACACAGGACACGGCCCTTCCGCAGGTCTGTTCTCACCCATCAGCCATGGGTTGGCCTTTGTCCAGCACACCAAGGATGGGCAGGCTTGACAGCGGAGGGAGTGCAGGGAGACTGAGATTCAGGAGGCCTCTGGCCTGTGCACGTGCCTCCTGAACTGGGTTCTCGTGGGTGTGTGAAGGTGTGCAAGGAGAGTAGGATACAGCCACGCATGTCCAAGGGAACTCAGGGCGTCTGACAGCCAGAAAGAGCAGAGCCATCAGCCCTCATCCCTGGTGGTGTTCACCGTAGCAGGAGTTGCGACTCAGGATGGCCCCTGGAGCCCTCCCAGGCTTGCGGGCCCTGTCGGTGCTGGGTTTCAGCTGGACAGATGCTTCTGCACAGAGAAGAACCAGGCACTGTCCCGCAGGCACCAAGAGTGCCAGACATAGGGAAGCCTACGTCTCAGCAGTGCTCAAAATCCTAGCGTCTCAGAGAGCTCACGGGCGTGCGCATTAGGGTAAACGTATGCACAGATTTAAAGCACTTTTGCATCAAAATAAATGTGTCCTTTAATGCCATTGTCTCATGAACTCTGAAGCGTGCTCGTAGAGGGGTGAGCGTACTGTGCTGCAGGTCTGAGGTGTACGGCTTGGCCAAGGAAGCTGGGCAGACCTACTCGGCAGCACTCCGTACCGTCACATTCTACCGGAAACTTTTCTCTTCTCTTTTTTCTTTTCTTTCCTTTCCTTTCCTTTTCTTTCCTTTTTTTTTTTCCTTTTCTTTCCTTTTCTTCTTTTCTTTTCTTTTCTTTTCCCTGTAAGGGTCATGTGCTCACCAGAGAGAGGAGAGAGAGAGAGAAAGTGAGAAATCTCTCTCAGGGGGGCTGGCCATGGAAAAATCCCATCCCCTCCACTCCCCTCTCAGAATGTTGAGCACGCACATACCCCTGACTTGATTTTCGGGGTGCCGAGTCCAGGATTCGAATTGTGCAAACAGCCACGTGGGATCCCGCCGCCTTCACCATCCTGCCACTGACGGGCCCAAGAGCTCCCTCTTTCTAAAACGCAGGAGTAATGGAAGGAAGTGGTGAAAGCCACCCCTGCTGTGAGGTTTGGGGACCTCTGGTGCTCACACTTCCTCGGGCTGGATGCGGCAGGCGTTTGGGAAGCTCCACAAAATCCAACTACTGGTCGAGGTTTTTTTCCCTCCAGAAATAGAATAAAATACTGCTCCGTGACTCAATCCCAATGCTAGCTACACAAATAAAAGTTCCTGGAAGAATCAATCTTTAGTGCTAACAGGGGATGAGCGTTTTCAGGCAGTTTCATAAACTTGTGGATGACATTTAAGTCCTGGGCCACAAGGCCAGCTGGGCACATGGTGGACTCTGCACGTGGTAAGTGTGGGCTCACAGCCCAGCTCACACACACGTCCCGCTGATCCGGCGTCACGCCCCGTGTGGCTCCCCACCAAACTCAACTGAGCATATATGTGCATGTGTGCGTGCGTGGCTGTCCATGGGATGCGCACGCACGTACCGCGTGTGTCTCTGAGCATACTTCTCAGACACATCATTCCATAGCCCGTTTTCCAGTTGGGATTTCAATTGACTGCTGTTGTGAGAAAAGCTACAAGGCTGAACATGCGGATTCTGGAGGGTGAGAACAGATAACGAATCCTGATACATTTGGGATTCTTGTTTTGACAGTTTTGAATTCCCACCGTTCTTCCAGAGCCACTCATGTGAAAGTGCTTGTTCTGTTCTGTCGGCCAGAGTGGAGAACAGACCCGAGCTGCCCATTGGCAGCTGCTCTGTGCTGTGCCCCGTCCCGGGTCTCGGGCTGCCGGGGCACCCCCACCATGGGTGGCAACCCAGCACACGGCTGGCACAGGAACTGAGCTTCCACTGGGAGGTCTAGGGCTGAGTCTGTGGGCACCAAAAGGGTCTTGACTGATGCCAGTTCTTCCATGACATCTATAATAGGCGAGGTTTCTCGTCCTTGAACAGGGATGGAAATATTGGCCTCGCCATTATCGCGAAGCTCAATTAAACACTGGGTGCAAAATGCAGGGCGCCCTCGGGCCCAGCAGCCTCCCACGAGGTCGTGACTGCTCTCCACCCTCCCGTGTGGCACATGGTACGTCTGGGCACTTTGCAGGCGGCTTCACGTGCCTCTTGCATGTACACATACATGTAGACAGCATGATGCCAAGAAGACGCAAGCAGTAACATGGCCGCCTGAGAGAGCTACCGGGAGCCAGGGCCGAGTGCCTGCATAGTCACAGACTAGCAGGGATGCGCTCAGTGTCATGAGACAAAAGCCTCCCAGACTGTAGACTATCTGGCTCCAGAGAGGCCACAGACAGGGAAGTTCAGATAGGGAAGGACTCGGACTGTCCCCGAGCCCATCAGCAGTTACCAGGGGAACCCTGGTTTAGGAGTCTTGCTGCACGTGCAGCCTTCCCCTGCACCATGGACTTCCGCCATGCCTGGACAGCGAGCCGACTCGGGGCCTGGCACCTATCACCACTAAATCTGCCCGCTGTCTGGCTCAGGACGCCCAGCACCCTCAGGCACTCAAAGGTCCGGCCAGAAATCCATCTCATCCGGACCTTTCCCTAAGAGCTAAGACAGCCTTGTGACTGAGCAATGGCATGGATCGAAAGCCCTTAAGGCTGCGAGGGACCATGATGATCATCTCACCCAATTACCGTGCGCCAGAGAGGCGTGCACTGCGGCGGAATCGAGCGATGAGCTCTGCGGGTTCAGGCCAGGAATGTGTCCCTACATTCAACCCGGCCCTGCTTGCCTCGAAAGGCTGGAACAGATCACAACTGACATAATGACGAGAACGGGCCATAACCCTGCAGCCTGCATCCTCGCCCTTCATTCATTAGACTATTTATTAAACACTTACTCGGTCTGGGCATTAGTCTCAGCACTGACAGGCATTAACGAACCAGCCAGCTAACGCGCTGATGTGGCCAGACAACATACAGCGCGGCAGGGGACGGCAGAGCTGGACATGAAAAATACAGCCTGCAGAGGCCCGGGACGTGCCAGGGTTGGACTGGATTGCTATCTCAGACAGCACCATCAGGGAAGGTCTAACTGACACGGTGACATTGAGCAGAGACCTGGAGGAAATGAAGCAGCAATTGCCAGTCCTTGGGTCGAAGTCGCTGAGTACGACGGTCCGTTTTAAAGCCCCGGTACTACTCATCAAATTTTATTCCTCAGTCCTCAGTCAAAACCTGCAAAACTTTTCAGAAAGTTTCAAAGGACTTTTCCTCCAGCAGGAAAAGCAGCAGCTCTGCTTTAAAATTGCCAAGGAACTAACAGCCCCTCTGGCTGTAAACCTAATGCCTGCAACTTAACTCGTACCCATCCTAGGTGGTAAAATAAACGTGATTGCCTGGACACAGACAAAGCTCTGCGCGTGATGTCGAAGCATGCAGACAGCGGTCAGGGTCAGAGCAAACCAGTTCAAGCATGTCAGCAAGCCAGCTATGAGCTGCGTGACCGTGAGCAAGTCTCTTGCAAAGCTTTGGGTCTCAGGTTCTCAGCCCGATAACGCAGGGCACCACCTGCTCGCCTGGCGTGTAGACCACTGCGAGGAGCGAAGACGCGGTGGGTGAGGAGTACTCACCCAGGGCTGGGCGCAGGGGCCTCAGAGCTGGGAACGTGCTGACCCTTGTACTCAATTTGCTGATAAGGGCAGAAAGACCTGGGAAGAATCATGGCAAAGAAGTCTCTAGAACATGGAAGGAGAACTTCCGATTGGGGCATATGGTAGGTTAGTCACCCTGGAAAACCTCCTGTGACGCAAAACTGAGCAGACTGAGATGCAGAACAGTGTGCTGTCGGAGACCGCACAGCAAGGGTCTGCAGTGTGGGTGTCAACAGCTAAGCTGTCTGCAAGGCACCCTGGAGACAGCTGGGTGGGTGGCACGGGGGCGGTCCCTGGGCAGGACCTGTAACAGGGACCTTTGAATAAATGTCACCCTCTCAGGCAAAAAGTGAACCAGGACAGAAAGCATTCCCCACTGTGGGAGACCAGGAAGCAATTTTTCATGCACTCTGGAAATAAAACAGAGGACTCCCTGAGAACAGCCGCCTCAGTCCAGGTGAATGTCTTCATCGGCATTGGTCTCGGCTGGGAGAGCGCCGGGACAGGGCCGCCTCACACCCGCGTACGGCGCTGAAGAGGACATACATGTCTTCTCTGCGGTCCGTGCCCCGACGGCTACCTCTCACGATTGCCACAGGATTTCAAAGAACGCAGACTCTCACTTTAGAAATGGTAGAACTGAACAAAACACACAAAGAGTGAAAGTTATTTGGGAAAGAAACCAGACAGAATTACATTCCCAATGACTTCATGTTTCAAAAGAATATAAAATAGGTGTGTTTAATGTGCTTAAAAACTAATTTTTGAATAAAGCTACAGAAAAATATGATCAAAAGATCTGGCATATTTGATATAGAACCTTCAAGATGAAGCATCTCATCACTCGAATATAATTTAAATGTATGGGACCAGCAGGTGGCTTGGTGGTTAAGATGCTGGACACTCCCACATGGCTTGTGTTCAAGCCCTGGACCTGGCAGCTTGCTTTCTTACTTTCCCTCTCTTTCTATTTGCCTTTCTCTGATGATAGCATTGCCTTATGGCAAATTTAAATAATAATAGTCTTAATTAAATTAAATAATAATCTAAATGTATTTTAAATGTATAATCTAAATGAAAGTGCTGACAGAGCAGAGGACAGGTCTTAGTCAGCCACGTGGTGCGTGGCGCATGGCGGTGTGAACTGGGGGGTAAGGCAGGGTGAGAGGAGTGGGAGCTGGCCCATGGAAAGCGGCCTGCATCTAAGTATGACTTCCTCAAAAGAAGAAAAGGAGGTAAGGAAGAGACGAAGGGAAGGGGGGAGGGAAAAGTGGAAACCGTGCGTGTACACTGTGACCGTGGAAATGGGAAGAAAGTGGAATTCTGTCTTCAAGGAGCCACACTAAGCCTTTCAGCTGTGAAACGGGCATTCAGCAAAGAACATGAAAGGCGGCTTTGGGGACTCAGACCTCAGGAACTTCTCTCACTGGAGAGATGTCTAATGTATGGATTTCAGGCAGAAGGAACACTGAAATGGCCACGGAGCAGAGAGGCGGTCACGACAGCACATCTACGCCAAGTGCTGACAGAGTGACGGGACAGAGACCGAGAGACGGGACAGAGACGGAGAGACGGGACAGAGACCGAGAGATGGGACAGAGATGGAGAGACGGGACAGAGATGGAGAGACAAGACAGAGACAGAGTGACGGGACAGAGAAGGAGAGATAGGACAGAGATGGAGTGATGGGACAGAGACGGAGTGACAGGACAGAGATGGAGAGATGGGACAGAGACCAAGAGATGGAATAGAGATGGAGTGATGTGACAATGACAGAGAGACAGAACAGAGACAGGGTGATGGAACAATGATGGAGAGACGGGACAGAGACTGAGTGATGTTAGCTGATGGAGAGACAGAACAGAGATGGAGAGACGGAACAGAGACAGAGAGACAGAACAGAGACTGAGAGACAGAACAGACGGAGTGACAGGACAGAGATGGAGTGACAGGACAGAGACAGAGTGACGGAACAGAGATGGAGAGATGGAAGAGAGACAGAGTGCCAAGACAGTGACAGAGTGACATCCAGCTAAGGGCACCAATACTGTCCGTCAGTCCTCTGGACGGAATGCGAGGTGGCACCCCGGCACACGCCCTCCAAGCAGAGGCTGCAGTTCTAAAACTACATCGGGCTGGGCCTGCCCCACGCCAGGTGCTCTGCACGGCACAGGACTTCGGAAGATGAGCAGATGCCAGCCCCTGCCCTCGAGAAACCCCAGTACCACGGGCATGCAGGACCTGCTGGCAGAACTCGGGCCCTGAGGGTGCGTGTCCAGCCCTGCATGTGGATGGTCCTCCCGGTTCTCACAGCACCTACCAGAGGGCCCTGCCAGGACTGTGGCCCTGACCTCCCAGACACAGCCTCGTCCACACTGGCAGGCCCACCCTGCACAGCCTGTCTCTCGAACATGCGCCTCTTCGAGTGGCTTCCCTCAGTGCGGGATGGGGCCGCGACCTTCCAGGTGGACCCAGCCCCTGTCCGGCTGGTGGGCCCTAACGCTGCCTCAGGTCTCTTCAGCTTCAAGTCCTAACTCCGGAACTGGTCTCCAGTTTGGCTCTCTTCCTGCTACACAAACACATACGAGCACGTATGTGCACACACAGGCATGCGTCCACACACACATGTTCACAGACACAGGGGTACAAGCCAGGGCCCATGCTCTCTGACCCTCTCTGCCCAGCCTCCGTGGGCCCTCTGTTCCGCAGAGCTCTGCCACCTCTGAACTGTCATGATGCAGTGAACATGCGTGTCCCCGACATTCTGTGCGGAAGCCCCAGTCCCCCTAGGCTGGATCTGGGCCTCTAAAGAAGTACCTAGTGTTCTCTGAAGTCCTGGGGTGGGACTGAGGCTCGCGTCTGCGTCCACACCAAGGAACGGCCACCTGAGCGCAGGATCCGGAGCAGCCCCAGCCCTGCTGGCACCTCCGCCCCGGCCGCCCGGCCTCTGAAACGTGAGGCCAACACATGCGTAGGCCACCTGGCAGGTGAGCCCCCTGCACGTGACCATCCTGCTGGCACTCCTCCCATGACCCACGGCCCCTCTGTGCCCAGACTCCAGGGCGAGGTCTGCGCATTGCTCGGTGTCTTCTACCTGACACGGAGGGCAGTGCATGGCTGCCCGGGGACCCGGGACAGGGGAGCATGAGGCCTGTGCTATGAGCCGCCACTGGGTAGAGGCAGCCCTGAGTCGGACCCTGAAGCCCATATCTGATTGCGCCGCGAAGCTTCCCACGGATGGAAAATCGCCTCCTTTCTCCTTTCTCAGTCAGTATTCTTTGTGCTTTTTGGCTTCGTTGTCATCCAAGATTAATATTTATCTGAGTAATTATTTTCAAATAAGATAAAAACCAATATTTCAAGCATAAGCCTTCCGACTCATGCAGGAAATGCTGCATATTTTCAGAACCATTTATCAAATCCACTCTGGCTTGAGACAGTGGGAGTCCAACTCCCCCAGAACCCTCTCCTTGCTTAGCGACTGCCTTACTCGACATGCTCAGCATGCCTCACGCCGGGTCGTCCTGTCAGAGGGGCTGAGGACACTGGGTGGACACACAGAAGAGTGAGGAGTCCGGAGGCTGGGTGGTCCTCAGACACGCCTGCACTGGGAGGCCAGGCCCACGTGGCTTTAGCCTAGAGGGTTCCTTCTTACATGTCACCTGTGTGCAGCCTGCTCCCCACGGCTGAGAAGACAAGGCTGCCTCCTCATGCCCTCCGCACGTAGTTTTCAGGGCCTTCCTGGGGTCTCTTCTGGGCTCGGCTGGCTGAGCCTGAGTTGCCATCACGGTGCATCTTGTCCTGAAGGGTACACGTGCTATCCCGGGGTTACCGTCTGATGGATGCCAGAATCGAGCAAACAGTGACAAGTTTCACCTTGCAGAGCAGCAGAGGGGTGCTCGTGGTAGGCTTTTATATGTATATCTTAAATATAAAAACTTTGGGGGGCCAGCAGGTGGTATAGTACTTAAGGCACTGGATTCCCACATGTTCACTCCCCAGATCTGGCAGCTTGAAAGTCACGCCAGGCGCATGTGCGTGCGTGCCCCAAATCCCAAGAGGAGAATGAAGGGACTGTGGCGTGGCCATCTCCCCAGGGGTGAGTTCTTACTTTCCCTCTGTATCTTTCGGAGCGCAGGTACCCAATGGCGAGGAGAAGAGAAGGTGAGGTCCCAAGGAGCTCCAAGAGGGCTGGGAAAGCTCTTATGCCACAAGCATCTTCCCCATCAGCAGACGTTGAGGATTCCTGGAGCGAAGCAAAGAGAGACTTAAAAAAGTAAAATAGAAAAGTTACTTGGGAGAACGTTCCTTGCTAGGAGAACAGCAAAGGAAACCCCAAGTCAGGGGAGATGTTTGAAGCCCACCTTCTGCAATGCTGCAGCACAAAGGTGAGCAGCCCTCTCCTGGCTAAGGACTCGCTCCAGCCCTGGACTTTGCTGGTGCAGCTCGGCCCGTCCAAACAGAGGCCCCGCTCTGGTGAAGCACCGGCCAGCACCCTCTCTTTGGGTGAGTCAGTGAGCTCGGGGGCCATCAGGCCTCAGGGCAGGAGCAGAGGCAGGCAGGGAGGGCACAGAGCTGGTGCCACCCGCCCCTCCTCCTGGGACTGTGGCTCCGTTTCAGGGGTTCCTGGCAGCAGATCCCACCAGAACACAATTCGCCTCGTTTATCGCAGTTCGTCTCTGCAAAGGCCCTGGTCTAGGACGGAAATAGCATCGAGCCACGTGATCGCTGCCTCACGGAGCTGGATCGTTGTGGAGAACGTGGACGCTGGCCCAGGGACTGCCGTGCCTGCCAGCCTGCCTGAGCCAGACGGGGAGCGCTTCTCTTTTGTAGAGCCTCGGGGCGAAGACCCCAGGTCCCAGCCACGGCTGTTCCCCTCAAAGCTGACTTCCCAGGAAGCAGCTCTGTTGGCTTTGTTTTCTTCTCTCAGCCTTGAAGCAAAGCCCCATGAAGAGGGAGGCCACCCCCACCGCCCGGGCACAGGAGGGCCTGCCCACAGCTGTGCCTCCGCAGCCAGCCGGGAGGGCTCCTGCACGAGGGTCTCGCTCAGCCTCTCTGTTTCGCTCCAGGAATCCTCAGCGTCTGCTGATGGGGAAGATGCTTGCAGTGTAAGAGCTTTCCCAGCCCTCTTGGAGCTCCTGGGGACCTCGCCTTCTCCTCTCCCCTCCTCCTGTGCTCCTCCCCTCCTCCTCAGCTCCCCTCCCCCCTCCTGCTCCCCTCCTCCACCTCTTCCACAATGGAGGGTCATTTTTTCTTTTCCCAGATGCCCTCAAGTTTCTTGCGCCCGGCCAACTGCTGACACCCAGACTCAGTCCTCTGAAACTCCACTAGTCCTCCAGCAAAAGCCAGTCTCTGTCCCCTCCCTGACCCGTGGGAGGGCCTAGCACCTGCCGTGGCAGCCTTGTTTTAAACAGTGTCTCTAGAAACCCTCGCTACCCTTCCAGGCCAGCTCAGAGCCCATCCTCCATCAGCCCTTCCTGATGACCCATGTCACAGCCAGCTCCTGCTTGCAGATGCCATAGCCACACCTTTACTTCCCACTGTCCTGGAGCCAGAGGTCCAAGGTCAGGGTGCCCATGGGGCTGGGCTGGGCGTGACTGTGTCCTGGCTTGTGGATCGGGCTTTCGTGCTGTGTTCACGTGGAGGGGAGGAAGGAAGCTCAACCCCTGATGTCTCTTCTTATAAAGATGCTAGCCCCAGCCCACCCTCCTCTGACCCTCACTGCTTCCCTTTCCCCTGAGGCCAGGAGTTGCCGGGAGTTTGGGGACACAACACTCGGTATCCTGGCCCAAGAGGAGCCTCTCTGAGCGGGCAAGTACCACGCTTCCACATGCGTCCCTCGTCCGACGCGTGTGGCCTGTCCTCTGCCAGTCCCATGGACAGCCTTCCCAGCGGGCACACACAGCTTCACCCCCTCCTTCAGGAAGCTGCCTCGGTCACCTCTTTCCTCTGCCTCTGACTCCCGGAATTAGTCATGCACATTGGGTAGCTGAGGGTCCACTCCCTCTTCCTAGGGCTTCAATTCTGCGCGACCAAGGACATGGTGGTCTACGAGTGCGAAGCAGCTACACGGTCAGTGCACATCCCCAGGGAGGCTTGCAATGACCCTGCAAGGTCCAGGCAAAAACAACCCTGGCTTTTTTGGATGCACAGAGCCAGGGACAAATCCTACTTGAGCCCCAGGCAACTGTGTACCGGTGACTTGACCTCCGGGGCCTGACGGTCAGAGTGAGTGAGCCTGCACCATAGGGACCCCATCACAGTGAGTCCTGGTGGCAGCTGGGTCCTGGCAAACTTCAGCTGTGGCTTAGGCCATGCCCCTAGTGACAGCAGCATCAGAGGGAGACTGAAGGCACTGTCGTGAAGGTCCGGTGCCCACACTGTCTGCTGAGTGTCCTGTCCGTGTCTCCTGCCCTCAGCACAACCTCCCGCTGGGGCACCAAGGCTCCCACTGTGGGGTGTAGGGGCTGGGCTTAGAGTCTAGGTCTGTCTGGGTCCCCGCCTTGGGCACTCCCCATGTGGCTAACAGTGGGACTCTCGGGGCCACCGCATTCAACCGCGCTTTCCTAATGGAAATGGCCCTCGTCCCAGCCCGCCCTGATTCCTAGCATGCGCAGCCACCACACACCTGCTCCGAGCCCTGCAGCTCCCATGTGCCTGGATCAGTCCTCTGTCCTCAGCCGTGCACACCTGTCGGTCAGGCAGGCTGAGATGGATTTCAGTTCATCTAATATTTAGGAAGTCCTGGCAGGAAGGGAAGACCGACCTTCCAGTCCCGCACCAGGGGTTTTAAATCAGGATGCAGATTTACCCAGAGAAATAGCGCCTGCCCCTCCTCAGAGCCCACGGTAGCACGCAGAGATGCAGCCTGAGACGCGCCCGCCCTGCTGCCTTCTGGGGCCCCCTTTCAGGCTAGTTTTCTGTTCCTGCTG
>NW_006203500.1:40586-42145 GCF_000334495.1 Tupaia belangeri chinensis
TGCTGAGAAGGTGACCCTTGAGGAAGATGGCCCCAAGTGACATGCCCCCTCGGGGGACAGCCCACTTTCAGTCTGTGGTAAGCAGCTCGGCTGTCCTTGACAAGAGACGAGAACACAGAGTCAGTCTGCGGACCTCACACTGTTAACGAGCGGGACCCAGCACGACCCCTCCCTGAGCACACGGCGGTCCCAGGTACTGCCGTTAATCTTGGAAGTCCACCCGGCCTCTTCCAAGGAGGCTTCTCTGTGTCCTGCCCGGGGCTCGGACAGCCCCGGCTTGCTTTCCCGCTCCATGATGAGTTGAGAAGCAAACTGGAAAAAGGAAAAAGCTGGCTGTTTGCCCAGGCCCTGAGCAACCTAAGCCAGAGGTGTCTCCACCATCCTCACACCCCTCGCCACCAGGCTTTGCTGACTCCCGCGTGCCCCTCCCTCCCCAGCCTCCACCCTGTAGCATGGCTCCCGGCAGGCCCCGCCAGCTCGCTCCCCAAGCTTCTTCACAAACAGCTGCTCTGTTCATGGCCCTCTCTGCTGCCGGGCAGCTCCCGAGCAGGGAGTGAAAATGTTGGCTGACGTGGAATCCGTAGGACAGACGGGCTCCCCGGGAACAGGAACTGGGAAATGCAAACTGTGCTGAGGAGTCAGCAAGGGCTCCTGGCCCAGGACACTTTTCTGGAGGACGGGAGCTTGATACCAGTCCACGAGAAGGCTGCAGCGTGGAGCCTGGACACGCGGACTTCAGCGTGAAAGCAGTCAGGATGTGCACTGCAGGTCAGGGCCACACGGAGGCACGGGATTCCTTCGACAACCACCTTCCGAGAGCATCTTCTCCGCAGTCCAGGTCTACACCCTGGAAGCCCACCCAGATGAGTGCACATCCCCAACATGCAAAACTGGCGTGTTCCTGCGATGCCAGCTGGCCCTGGGACCCGGCTCTCACCTGGGCCTCACTCAGCAGGCGACTCCCAGACAGAGGCACCGCCCTTCACCCTCGTCTGCACCGAGCAGAGCACCAGGCGGAGCCTGGCCTCCTTCCCAGAACCGCCCGAGGACCAACGTGCCGAGTCCACGGATTGGGCTTTGGAGAGGACCTTTCGGAAACCACCCAAAGAGAGCGGAACCAGCCTGGGAGGAGCTCCCCAGAGCACGCCTGCAGCGCTAGGACCCGGGTCTGGGAGCCATGACCCCCCCCACACTCACACTCGCACCCACCCCTCCTGGCCCTGGCAGTTAGAACGTGCATGGAACCACCGCAGGGAGAGGCAGTGCCAGCTGTCTGACTGTGGTGACCGTACTGAGCCATCAGGTCCCCAGCTTTGCCGCCAGCTGCCCTTCGACCTTGGGTGAGTCAGCCAAGCTCTGGGTCTCTGAAGTTCTCCCTCCAGAGGGAGGCGGTTGGGACCAAGATCTCCAGGTCTCCTCTTGCATCAGTCCGAAGTCCTGCAGCTCCTGAATGAGGTTCCAAAACACACACTCAGACTGCAAGAGCTGACGGTCCCTGCCGCTCAGGACAGCATTCGCCCAGGGCATGGGTTCCTCTGGAAGGGGCCTGGCGTGTCCCC
>NW_006203500.1:42475-46728 GCF_000334495.1 Tupaia belangeri chinensis
TGCCGTGTCCCGGCAGGTCCCTCCTTTCCCTGACAGCCAGGAGCGCAGAGTCCCCGGCTCCTCTCCGCGGCGGCACCATGTCTAAGTGTGTGGATGAACACTCCATGGCAGTAAAGGGCGCGCTTCCTGACCGAGGGCAGGAGCCGGCCTCAGAGGGCTCCCCCAGGAGACAGGGTCTCAGCCCTGCCCCCATCACAGCTGTAACTCAGGTGGGTAGGTCCATCTGCTCGGCTCCCCACCCACGCTCCCTGGGACACAGGGTTCCAGCCCCAACTCCCTGGAGCTCCTCCTGGGAGGGCAGCTTGCGGTGCAGGCCTCCTCCAGCACCAGGCCCTGGGCTCCAGAGGTATTAGCAGGCGAGCACAGTGTGATCCAGGTGCCCCCAGCCAGGTCCGCAGGACTCGAGGTAAGGACGGAGGCTGGAGCTCTTGGTGGCCAGGGGGCTCTCAGTGACCAGGGCCCAGGAGACTCTCGGGGGCTGGGGGCTGGGAGGCTCTCAGGGGCCAAGGAATGCTTGGTTTTCAGGGGCTCAGTGGCCAGGGGTTCATGGGAGTCGGGGGTTCTCAGTGACTGGGGGCTCTTGAGTGCCAGGGACTCTCCGTGGCCAGGGACTCTCTGTGACTGGGGACTCTCGGTGGCTGGGGGCCTCCCTTCCTGTGCCCCCCCACCTGCTCAGACACTCCTCTGATCCCCGGATGGGAGTGGCACAGCCACTCCCTGTGAGTCCTCCCTGCCCAGCGAGGGCAGCTCAGTGCCAGCACAGCCTCACTGGTGGAGCCAAGTGCAGCACCTCCAGGCCAGCGGTCCTCACAGAGGCACTGGCCAGGGCGACTCGCCCGTGCAGCCGCACGCACTCAAGGCGCTAGCAAGCACAGCAGCCCCGGGTGCTGCCCGGGCCGGCCAGGGTGTCCCTCACCGCCACGAGGACAGCGATGCTGCTCTGCTGGACCTGGTGTTCTTGGTTTTGTTTTTTTGCTTTTTTAAATTTAAGTTTGAAGAAATAAGAGTTTGATGTTTTTTTCTTGTGCTTACTTTTTATTTAATTCTTTCTCTCGGGATCATAAAGTAAAAGTATTTAAATTCATATTTCAGGAGATAAAAGAAGCCTAACATCTTTCATCCACTGTATGCATTTTTACTAATTTTTTAAAAAACATTTTGTACTGGCATCCTGAAGGGTGCAATTTCATGAGTCAGGAGAATAAATAACAGATAAAAATAAATGTAGCTCTCAGCGAAGGTGAGTGTGAGCTTTCCTTAGAGATGAAGGAAGTGCATGGGGAGAGGCGAAGCTGTCTCTGGCCAGATCTCGCAAGGAAGGGGGCGCAACGGCACTGCAGAGCCAAGCACAGAGCACCTGCCGCAGTCCGGGACCTACACCTGCCGGGACACGGCCCCTTCCAGAGGAACCCATGCCCTGGGCGAATGCTGTCCTGAGCGGCAGGGACCGTCAGCTCTTGCAGTCTGAGTGTGTGTTTTGGAACCTCATTCAGGAGCTGCAGGACTTCGGACTGATGAAGATGATGACAACGGCAGTGAGGGCTTTGCCCCTGAGCCGTCTCCTCGCGCTTACCCGCTTGTGTAGGAAACGCTGTTGCCCTTTCGCCCACAATCTGACCCACCCTCCCTCCCCCAGCCGCGCTGAGTGATGGCTGAAAGTAGCAGCGCCTACAGCCGAGGCCCGGGAGGGCTGCTCTCACACGCACACTTTGACGTGGCCCCCACCGTCAGGCTGCTGAAGTCCGCATCACCTCGCTCTCTTACCGCCTTGGCGCGTGTGAGGACACTTGAGATGCTATCTCCTGGCAGATGCAGTGTGCAGCACGGTGCTGCGAGCTGCAGTCCTCCGGCTGCACGGGGCGCCGCATCCACATAACTGACGGGACACCGCCCGGTCCACATCTCCCATCTCCCTGGGACGCAGCTTATCTGAGGATCCCTTAGTGTTCTTGGGGAGATTAAAGGGGATACGCTGTTCAGCTTCTGAAGGCCAGGTGCAGAGGACAGGGGAGTGGTGCCCTGGCCAGTCCCCCACCCGCCAGGAGGCCCTGACCTTGCCGACAGCTCTCGCCCACACCCTGAGATGAAGGGACCAGGATTAGAAGCCTTGTTGCCGGAGTGGACCTGTATGACAAAGAGGGAGGCCCCCAGGCAGTGCTGGTGTCAGGAGCCCTGCTCAGGAGGGACCCAGTCGGGTTCAGCCACATCCCACGCCCCTCCCCACTTTACCCACCCAGGGCGCTACGTCAGCACCAGCCTTCCAGACCCTTCTGTGAGGCAGAGTGCCTGCAGCAGATGGGGCCCAAGTGGGAGTCATGAGAGGGCGGGCCGGTCCTGGCTCAGGGGGCAGTGGCTGGGAGATGCCACGGCTCTGCCCTCCCTCACGGCCTCTCCAAGTCCACCTCCAGACTGGAGCCCCAGAGTTGCACTTTGTGGGACAGGGCATTCCCCCCTCGAGTCCCACGTCCATGGTCGTTCTGCGAGGGGCTGCCTCTCCCTGTGCCCCTCCCGGGAGAAGCTGCTGCTGCCTGAGCGGACAGAGCTGGCCTTTCTGTAGTGCTCAGCGCACCTTCCTGTGGGGTGGGGGTGCACCCGAGCTTTCCCTGCCTCCACCAGCACCAGAAGCCTCCCAGCCGCCTCCTGGCCTCGCCTCTGCCGTAGCAAGCTAAGGCTCCAACCTACGTCATGGGGCTGATGGGCAGATAGGTGGACTTGGCCGTGGCCTCACAGAAGCAGATGGGGGCTCCTGCACCCGACCCCCCGCAGCCTGAGAATCCTGCATGGGCTGGAGCGACAGCGGCCATTTCTCCCCAGATGCGTGAAGAGCACTCAGTGGCCCACTGGCTGCTGGTCTTCATTCTGAAGCCTCTTGGCGTTGAGGAACTGTGATCACTGGGCTTAGACACCCAAGTCCGCCCACCGGGAGCCCCCGCGACCCATGTCTCCCCCCCCAGGGTATGCAGAGGCAGCATTTCTCGGCTGCTCCTGGGCAGTCTTGCGCAGCTCCAGTTCCAAACTGTGGATGCTGAGCCTCCCACCCCAGACCAACTGTGCTCTCAGAGCAGAGTGGGGCCGGGTCCCTCAGGCTGGCCCAGCGGCTGCCCGGGGATGCACATGACCACACGGGCTCATTGACATGTGAGCGCCTGGGCCTGTCCTTGGGCATTTTGATTTAGGGGCTCCAGGTTAGGAGGGAGAAATACAATTATTTTTATTATTTTTTCTTTCAGTCTCCTTGATGGGTCTGGGACTTCTATGGCAAAAAGTGTTTTTTTGACCTAACACTTGAGAGCTTAATCCTGGCTCTGCCGTGCGTCGTCGGTGTCACCCGCTCACTGCCGAGTTCACCGAGTCCCTGATCTCTAACGAGGTCAATGCAGTGGCCATCTGGAGACCACTGGCTGAGCACCTGTGCATAGAAAGAGTCAAACCGAAGGAGGGCGTCGGGACAGCGCAGTGCTTGGAGCTGGGATCAGCCAGGGGGCCCTAGGGAGCCAGCCAGAACCTTGCAGAAGATGGGGGCGCTGCAGAGGTCTCGCGGGTCATTCTAACATGTCTGTATGGCAAAGGACCCTGCTCTGCGTGTGAGCACACGTGCACTCAGCCCCAACACACACTTTGCAGGGTACGCTCCACGATGCAGTCATTCTTGAGTCAGGGATCTGTCGTGCTGGGCTCAGCTGCAGAAGAGGCACAGAAGGTGAGTTTTGGGGAGGGTGGAGCAGCTGTGAGGGGCTCCCCGGCATGGCGCCCACACTCGCTCTTAGAGCATTCCTCAGTCCCCCCAGACCTGTCCAGGCTGACTTCCCACCTCCCCCTCTGACCCTGACCTATAGCAGGGGGAGTTTCCCAGCTCCCCAGTCCCTGCCCTGGGATCCCTAGGCCTTCAGACCCTGCCGTTTCCTGCCAGGTATGGCTTTCACCACCACAGGACTCAGCCTGTGCTCTGTGGGGGCAGCTGGAGGTCCCATGGGGCTCCCACTCAGCATTAAGGAGGCTGGTGGGATGTCTGTGGGCCTTAGGGTGGGCCGTGGCAGGCATTCCTGCCCACCTCCAGCAACTCCCGTCACTCTGCCCTTGGCCAGCGCTCCGCAGTCAGGCCTGTGCAGGGCCCGCATTGCCCAGGGAGGTACCCCTGGTCCCCACATGAGGCTGGACAGCAGCATGAATGGCCTCCACAGACTGCTTTGTTCTATGACAGCCAGCCTGAAGTTGGCCATCACGCCCATGTCCGGGCCTGCTGGTTTAGGCGA
>NW_006203500.1:47256-48622 GCF_000334495.1 Tupaia belangeri chinensis
AGCGGCGGCATGAATGGCCTCCCCAGGCTGCTTTGTTCTATGACAGCCAGCCTGAAGTTGGCCATCACGCCCATGTCCGGGCCTGCTGGTTAGAGAGAGTGGCCCCAGAAAGCTGGCCCTCCCGTGGCTCCTGGTGGCCTCTCACTGGGCCCTCGGCCTCTGGACTGGATTGCAGTCCCCAGGCTACTTTGTGGGTGGCGCGGGGACACACACTGGGTTGCAGGCCAACCTGTGGGACTCGGGGCCCATCGGGCCTCCAGCACCAGGGGAAGCCACCCATGTAAGAGGCAGAAGAGAGGCGTGAAGGGAGGGGCTCTCCAGGCTGGCTGGGGCACTGCGTGGGCGTGGGGTGAGGGCAGGCTCCACGACGTTCACCGTCCCCACAGGCCCCTCGTCAGGGGCAGCCCACGCTGACAACATCTGTGCCTTTGAGTGCGTGCTGAAAATAGAAGTAACCTAATAAGGTAAAAGCCAGCTTTCTGCTCTTAGAACCTGGGATCAGTTATAGGGCGAACCGCCGCCCGTGGGAACCCTGGCAGCCGAAGACCCTGTCCCATGAGGACCTGGGTGTCAGCCCTCGTTCCCCGGGCCCCTCTCTGTGGCCAGGTCTGTGGAGGCAGGAGGGCTCCAGGTCTGTGGGGTAGCAGCGGGAGGCTGACTGGCTGGGCACGAGGGGGAGCTGGGCCGTGGAACGCAGTGGGTCCGCGGGCACCTGCTGGGGCTGCAGGAGGGTCAGCTCTGTGGACATGGGGGACAGTGTGCGGGCCACAGGGCCAACACCCAGACAGGGCTGGATAGAGGCTGAATCTGAGGCCCTCTGAGACGCAGTCCTGGCAGAAGCCTGTGAGGGTGGCCTGCCTCAAGGCAGTGGGTCTGAGACAGAGGGCCCAGCGTAGCTGAGGAGCTGGGGCGCAGCACATCTGGGAAGTGCGACAGGAGACTACACCGCAGGGGGCTTCCAGCCCAGTTCACCTCTGAATATCCGATAGGTCCCAGCGCCCTGCCTTCACCCAGACCCTCCAGGATACCTCCTGCCAGAGCCATCCCAGCCAAGACCCCCGGCTGCGACTGTCAGGCCGGAACACAGAGGCTGCTTGACCAAGTGCCGGTGTACACACAGCGCCCAGAAAGCGGCAGGGGCCCCACCACGGTGAGCTCGACCACGGGGTGGCCACCCACATAGCCAGAGCCACGCCAACGGGGATTCTGAGATTCCTGCAGTCGTTCTGTGCCCCTCGAGATGGCTCAAAATGTCCAAGCATGTTCATCATAGAAATGGCACCACAGCCCAGCCAGAGTCCCCACGGCCTGCGACCCAGTGAGCGGTAGGTCTGCTGAGTGGCGCTGGCTTGGATTCTTCTCACCC
>NW_006203500.1:49138-50629 GCF_000334495.1 Tupaia belangeri chinensis
GCTGCGTGGGCCAGCAGGAGCGGCCCCGCCGTCTGTCTGTCTGCTGGAAGGTGGCTGTGCACCTGCCCCGCCCACACAGAGCGGAGAACCGCAGGGGTGGAGCAGCTGCGCCGTGCTGCATGGAGGCCAGGCCACCCTTCCTCCGTTGTCCCGCAGTGACCTCACCCAGCCAGCACGCGGTCACTTGCACAGCTGTAGGCCTGGTGACCAGCCACCCCAGGACACTGTGCAGGAGGAGTCACCACGCACTCTGGGGGCCGAGGGCTGTCACTGGGCAGGAATGGCCCCAGCCTGAGGGCCATGCCCATCGGGTCTGGAGAGTCACGGAGACCCCAGTGCAGGAGCGTGGGGACAGCGGGTCACTGTCCAGAGCTTACTGTCCACAGCAGCTCACTGAGAGGCACCGGGAGCAGGGCACGCTCAGGGCAGGGCAGCTCGGGCCTTCCCGACAGTGGCCTCCCTGTCGTGTCACTCCACAGCTGTCCCCTTGTCACTCTGTGGCTGTGGCCCTCACCAGCCTCCTGCACTGAAACTAGTTCACACCTGTAACAGTGGGGCAGGGAGAGTGCCTGCCAGAGCCGGCTCCAGGGAATAGGCCACAGGGTCCTTCGGAACCCCACCCTTTCCCCGCTGACTTGGTGACCCCTCCACCTATCCAGGGCACAGGTGCAGGTACCAATCAGATGCAGACCGGGGCACACACAGGCTCGGGAGCCTTGACCTTCACTGCGCTCGCTAGTAAATGCATCGAAACCTGGCATTCGGGTTCTCACGGCTGGTGCTGAGGGTTGTGGAAACCGTGTTCGTCTTTGTCTCGGCTTTGCCGGTGGAACAGCACAGTCGCGAAAGACGGACGCACTTTCTGACCAGGGTTTCTTGTTTGTGACCGGGAGACAGTCAGGCAGAGCCGGGCTGATAGCTCACGCAGCATCTAGTCTCAAGGGTGCTCCTCAGGACCGTGAAGCCCTCTCAGGCGCTGCTTAGGGAGTGCGTGCAGTTCTAAGTCACAGTCTCATCAAACAGTGGCTTCACAGCGGGCTTTATTAGACGTAAGGAGAAATCCAGCGTGGCAGCCCTGGTTCAGTGGCTCAAAGATCTGAGTCTCCCTCATGGCTTATATGTGGCAGCTGTGGCTCCAGGGGTCACATTCATATCCCACGTCCCTGAGAGTGACAGAAGAAACCACAAGGAAGACATTGCACCTATATAAAAATTCAGACCTTTGGGCCAGCCAGTGGCAGGGAGGTTAAGGCAGCTGGATCCCACATGGCCAATTGTACAGTTCAAGTCCCGGAGCAGGCAGCTTGAAAATCATGCTGGTCACATGTGCATGCACGTACAGAATATCGAGAGGAGACGGAAGAGGAGGACTGTGGAATGGCATCGCCCCTGGAGGGTGATCTCTCTCCCTCCCTGTCTCTAATGAGCACATATACCCTATGGCAAAAAAAAAAAAAGAAAAAATTAAAAAAGTAAACAAAAATAACAGAT
>NW_006203500.1:53012-79697 GCF_000334495.1 Tupaia belangeri chinensis
GCTTGAAAATCATGCTGGTCACATGTGCATGCACGTACAGAATATCGAGAGGAGACGGAAGAGGAGGACTGTGGAATGGCATCGCCCCTGGAGGGTGATCTCTCTCCCTCCCTGTCTCTAATGAGCACATATACCCTATGGCAAAAAAAAAAAAAGAAAAAATTAAACAAGTAAATAAAAATAAAAGATCTTCCAGAAGCCCCAGAAGGTATCTCTGAGCACCTTACCGGCTAGAAGAGTGTCGCTTGCTCACCATACCTGGGGACAGTGCAAAGTTCAGTTTTTGCTGGAAATACTATCCATGAGGAGGAAGAAAAGGATCGATATCATTTCCCCGAGGAAGAAGGGAAGAACGGATGTGGGTTTGTGACTGGGTGTCCCCACAGAGGGAGAAGGCATGGTGGGAGCGGGCCAGGACGTGACGGGGGGCTTCCGGTGGCCGAACGGCCCGGGGCAAACCCAACACAGAGAGGGGCTCTGGCCCCAAGAGTCCAGGATGGGCACGGCACTCGCGCATGCGGGGGTCCCCAGGACGATCTCGGACATGGCTCCTTCCAGGTCGTTCTGTGGGAGCGTTGTGTGCTCCCAGCAAGAGGGCTCGGGAGAGGGTGGCTGACAGCTGTGTCAGCCAGGGCGGAGCAGAGAGCCCAGCCTGCACCTGTACCCTGCGGGTCTCGGAGCCGTGCGTGGGCCGTTGGTGCCGAGAACGCCCACAAGACGAGGTACCAAGTCGTGAGAGCCACAGCTGCCCAGGGGGGCTGCCTGCCTGCTTTCTGACTCAAAGTCAGTCCTTAAACATTCCAGCCTGTCCCCTATGCCTTTGAACACAGAGTAGAAGGCCATGTGGGTGGTTACACAGGCCTGTCCCCACACAACCTTGCCCACGCATGTGGGGCAATCCCTCCAGGCCACCCCTCTCTAGTCCTGGCTGCCAGAGGGATCTTGAGAGGGTCTGGGCCAGCATGGCTGGATGTCCAGGTGAGAGATGCCCCCCTCTCTGCACTGGCTGAATATGCCTGTCCTGGACTCCCCGGTGCCTGCAGGCGACAAGCACGGGACAAACAGAGGTAACTTTGTCTTCCCCAGGGACAGTGGCACAGCTGCAGCCCAGGCCGCACGAGAACCAGAAGGCAGCATGGGGCAGAATCCAGAGAATGGGGCTTGGCCCATTAAGAGGCCAGAGCGTCCCAGGAACCTGCCATTCAACCACGATCCCACAACGAGTCGCTCTCGGTCGGGGCAGGGCAGACGCTATTTGGGGAAGAGGAGTGGCTGACTGGATGAGGGCCCTGGGAAAGACAGGCCTGGTGTTGTCACTTAGGGACGGCCCTCGGGCTGCTGGTAGGGCAGTCAGACGGGCCTCTCAGAGCCTCCTGGGGCACACTCAGCCTCTTACCGGGTTCCTGGGACCAGGGCAGTGGGGGCGGGGCCTCTCCACTCCCTGAGCACCACGGAGCCCGTGCCCTGACTGGGTTGTGTGCACAGGGCAGGCAGTGGGCCTGTCCTTGAACGCCACCTGTCCTGGGGGCTCACGTGAAGGACTGGGTAGGGGAGTGCTCAGGGGTCTCGCACAGGGCCTCGGGTGCCTCTCCCTCTCTAGGAAGAAGCATGGGATGGCCACTAAGTCCCAGGACTTCCCTGACACCCCTCCGCCCCCCCACTGGCCTACAGCTGGCTCTGTCTTGGCGAGGCCCTCCATGAGGGGTACGAAGCCTGGCCTGAGTCTCTGGTCTCGCTCTGAGGTTGAAACAGATAGTGAGCACAAGCCACTTACATGGCAGCCCTGCACGGCCCCACCACACACAGTGGGATTTCAGACTCCCGTGAGGAAGGATCAGGCCTGGAGGGGGGTCGGTAGGCTCCCTCTGGACAGGTGTCACCAGCCAGGTCCCAGGAAGTCCCTGGGACCTAGAGGGCTGAGCCCTCCCTGGTGGGTGGGAATGGGGGAGCTGCTGCCAGGGCCCCGCCCTGTCCCACCCCTTCCCTGTCCCGCCTCGCCTTGGTCTCTGCCAACAGGAGGCTCGTCCTAGGAGTAAGGCTCAGAGCCGGGGGAGGCACTTCCTCAGGCCGACCAGGGTGGCCGAGGACTGCCTGTGCCACAGAGGGGACGCCCCGGCTCCACGCTGCAGCCTCTGACGACACGAGCTGCCGCCCTGCGGCCAGCCAGCTCTGCCAGCAGTGCACTGTCTCTGCAGCAGCACTGGACGTGGCTGGTGGTTGGTGTGGACGGTGTCCGGTGGGCATGCAGACCAGGGGCCTCGCAGGCAGGTTCTGCCAGTGTCCACCCCGCCGAGGTCCAGCTCCTCCGAAGGGACTTCGCACAGGCCCAAAGCTCCGAGGGCACAGGGCGCCTGGCAGGGAGCATCACGTCGTACAGTTTAGGCAGGTCGGGCTCCCACCATACCAGGGTCCTCATCTGAGGCCCTGCCAGGTGACAGGGTCACATCCTTGTGGACAGGTGACCCGTCTGGGAGCCAGTCAGCCTGGACCTGCCAGAGCAGTGGGCAGTTGGAAAGATGTGTTGTCACAACTCTGGGTGGTGGCGTTATGGGGCACTGCAGCCCATGGAGGAAGGCCGGCCCAGGCGGAAGCCCTGCCCACAGCGGGAAGAGGCGGGACCCCGTGTGCCGGACCCTGGCTGCTGCCTTCCTTCTGTCTGCCAACTGGAGTGGATGGTGCCCCGTCCCACTCAGCCAGACAAGCGTGGCCACAGGTCACAGTTGGTCTGGTTCTGACAAGGCCCAGGGCACCCGCCACAGGCTGCATCCTCCTCACACCCTGGCAGGGCTCTCTACAGCCCGGGGCCCTCACTCCTGGCTGGAGTGGGAGCAGCTCCGGGGCAGGGTGGTGGCCATGTGGAGACTGCAGAACCTGAGCCTCCGTGGCAGGAACCGGCTCAGACGCCAAGGTAGAGAAGGCTTTTCCAGTGGTCAGTGTGAGGCCCTGCCAGGAGAATCAGGCATAGCCAGGCCCCATCAGGGGCACGTGCTCTCGGAGAGGCCGGCAGGATGCAGGACTGGGCACGCTGGCCCCCAGCAGAGCTGGGCTCTTGGCCTAGCCACCACAGTGCTCAGCTCAGCCTGCACAGGCTCCGTGGACACATGACCAACAGGCAAAGGGCGGTCAGCTCTCGGGCGCCTTCCGTTTGGGGCTGCAAACCCTTCTGAAGGACTGCCCTGCTGGAAGTCCCAGTGTGGGCCTCCTCAGTGGCACTCTGGGGACAGAATGTACATACAGCCCAAGGGTCTGTCATGCCTTTCGGGGACCATGGGCTCCCCAGATGAAGGGCCAGCATCAGCCTGGCATCATAGGGCCCGTCCCTCAGCCTCACGGGTCCTGGGAAGGCCTCACGCCCCAGCTGCTGCCCTCCCCTTGCTGCCTCTGGCCACCATGCCCCAGGGCGGGCAGGGGTGAGGACACCTCCTCACCATAGCTCTTTGCCCCTGCCAGCCTCCACCATCTGAGAAGCGGGTTCTGCCGACTCCCAGGTCAGACCCTCTGTGTCCCCGCCATTCCAGGAAGCAGGGCTGAGCCTGGCCCCACCTGATGCTGGCTGTCACTCATACTGCAGGGGCCATTTCCTCGTCCTGCGGCCTTTGCGCCCAGTGGACAGAGCAGTCTGTACTGTGGGAACCTGTGGTAGTGGCTGCAGCCTGGTCCCTGAAGACTGGGAGTCCAGCGGCCCACCTGAACCCCCGGTCCAGAGGGTGCCAGCCACAGCCCAAGGTTCACAGGACTGCCTAAGTGGCCTGCAGCCTGATCGCAGTGGAACCGAAGCCCAGGAAGCCTTGGGTGGGTGCTGCCACGTCTCCTGTTTGTGACTTTCGATCAACCCGCTAATTGCCTTAGGCTTTACTGTCCTGATCCGCAACTGGGTTGGAGATGCCGTGCTAAGTGGACGCGCGTTGGGCTGGCAGCCTGAGGGCGGAGAGCGCGGAGGGGCAGCAGAAGGTGGCCAGGGCAGAGCAGAGGACCCGACCTCCTGCCTGGGAGGGGGAGGACACAGTGACTTTAAGCATCCCTGTGGAGACACCACTCCACAGCACACTGGGCGCCGGGCGTCGGCCCTGGGCCCCTTGCTGGGACCTGTACGCACCTGCAGGCGCTGACGCCATCACTGCCGCGGGACGCCTGCGTGGGCACAGCGTGCGGCTCCGCTCCTGCCCTCGCGATTCACGGAGGCTTCCTCCTCCCTGGAAGTGTGTGCTCGGTCCCTAGAAGGTGATGAGTGGACAGAATTTGACCGTAGGGCTCTGTTACAATTTATTTAGCCAGTCCGCTCCGGGGCTCGGACTCCGCCCTCCCCCCATTTTTGCTACTATAAACGGCTGTGGGGAATGCCACTGATCCCGTACTATTTGGCACAAGGAAGGATGTTTGTCGGATAAACTCCTTGCAGCAGAATTGCTGAGTCAAAGGTTAGACACCTTAGTAACGTGGGAAGTATTGCCAGTTTGTCATCGAAAGCGGCTGTAACATCCTCCACGGTGCTCTGAGGTTCGGAGAGTAACAGTGCACCAGCCCTTGCCAGCTTGGTGCGAGCCGGTGCTGCTTGCTTTTGGCTTTGTTGCCCAATCTAACTAGTTCAACATAATAGCCTCCTGTAGCTCGGGTTCTGCGGGCCCTCCTAGAGGGGAACACTTCATTCATTAGGTGACCTTGGGATTTCCATTTTCGGTGAAATCTTTATTCCTCTCCTTTAACTATCTTTCTGTTGAGCTGTCAATCTCTCTACTAATGATTTCATAACTACCCTTAAATGCGAAACTTTCCTTCCCGGTTTTTGCAGTGATTATCCTGGCCTATGCCCAAATTGCCCCCGAGTTCCCCTTCATGGTGAAGGGGACACAGATCACACGTACACATTTCTATGGTTTAATTTCTGTCTACTGGTCTTCTTTAGATTATGCTTGTTTTTGGATGTGCTGTTAAACATTTTAGCCGAATTTGTCATTTTTGTCTTTTCAGTTTTGTTTTTCATGTTAGTCTCTTAGAAAAACCTCCCTTACCCCATCATTGTTTCAACAATTCTGCTATTCCGGCCCCCCATATTAGGCCCGCTCTCTGCTCCCTTAGAAGCACCCCTTGATGTGGTGGTGGCTGGGGAGCAGTACATGTACTGGGCAGGCCAACCACTGAAAGGGGACAGGATGGAGCGGGCGGGGGAGACCCTGTCTGGCCTTGGGGAGCTCTGAGTATGGGTGTCCCCGGCTCAGCCGGGCGGCCATAGAGCCCTGGCGCCTCTGGGTTCCTGCAGACAAGGGGAGCCCTTCAGGGAGGGCTGCACTGTGTCCCCATGGCCCTGTCAAAGGCAGAGCTGGGACAGGTGTCCTGTACCTCCCAGGGCAGGGGACAGGTAGGGCACCAGCAGTATCTGCAGCAGACTTTCAGGAAATAATAATTTTCTTATTGTTCACTTATTTTTATCTTTAATCAGTCCATAAAGATTTAGGGCCAGTGGCTGGATCCCACATGGCTGACTTTGCAGTTTGAATCCCAGACCCAGCAGCTGAAGAAATACACCTGGCACATTTGTGTGAGTGCCGGAATCCGACAGCAGAATGGAGGAGGGATTGCAAAGTGGTCATCCCACCTGACTTTCTCACTTTCTCTCTGTTCCCTGGCCAGTGCACACACTTTATAGTAATGTTTTTTTTTTTTTTTTTTGAAGATTTTTTTTGCTATAGGGCACATGTGTTCTCCAGAGAGAGAGAGAGACAGACAGCGAGAAATCACCCTGCTGGGTGGATGGCCACACCACAATCACTTCTCCGCTCGGAATTTTGGGCATGCATGCACATGCACCTGGTGTGAGGTTTAAGCCACCAGGCCTGGGACTCGAACCGCGGTCCACTATGTGGGTGTCCAGTGACGTAACCATTATGCCATCTGCTGATCCCACCCTACAGTAAATTTGAAAAAAGAAAGAAAAAGAAAAAGTTTATGTTTACAGGAGTAGCAAAGAAAAACTCTAGTTTTATTTATTTATTATGCAAAAAGTCACTGTTTTTTGTAGTGTAGCTCGGCACATTCACATTTACTGAACTTCTCGTCTCTCCCTCCTGCTTGGAAAGGGTACTTTGACTGCATCCTGACTTCCCGTGTGGCTCGAGTCCGTTTCTGAGGTTGGCATTTGTTTGCTCACGTGACCTGCTTGTGTTCTGATACCGCGCCATTTCAGCCAGCGGGCTCTGGGCTGTGCTACCCAGTGAGCAGTGCAAGTCCCTCCGCACGCTTGTCCTAGAGCAGCCCTCCCTGGGTACTCTGTTAGTGTGTGTGTAGAGTTCAACCTGAGAGTCACGCAGGTGGCGTGCATGCACACACGCGATACACGGGACATACAGACAAGCCTGCACACGTGCCAGGCACCACAGACAGTCCTGACATCGCTTCGCACGTGTACATCCCTGGGGGAAGCGTCGACCTCCGCATGCCGCCAACTGCGTGTTCCAGGTCAGCTCTGACTCTCCACTTGCTCCGAGACTTCCGCCGAATTTCTCCTGACCATGCAATGCTCTTATTTGCAAAATATCAGACGGTTCTATTGGGTTTATTCTTACACGCATTTGTAGTTTTGTGTTCCCAATATAAACAAAGTATTTCATTTTATTTTATATTTTATACTAATTAAATAAACTTTTTGTGTTTTTTATATATATATTCTTTTCAAGCATCTTTTTTCATATTAATTTCACATTTTACATGAAGTCCCATCATGATGTAATATATATATATATTTTTTTTTTTGAGAGGTTTTTTGCTATAGGGCATGTGCGCTTGCCAGACAGACAGAGAGAGACAGAGAGACAGAAAGCAAGAAATCACCCCCCAGGGGGGATGGTCACGCCGCAATCCCTTCTCCTCCATTCTCCTCTCGGGATCTTGGGCACGCACGCACACGCGCCCGGCGTGAGTTTTAAGCCACTGGGTCCGGGACACGAACCGCGGTCGACTACGTGGGAGTCCAGTGACATAGCCATTACGCTAACTGCTGGTTCCCATGATGTAATACATATTTTTTTCAACAGAGGACTTCACATTTTTCCACCGGCTTGCACCTCACACCCACCCTGTAAAGGCAGTGTCTGAGCTCTCACACTTGGCATGTTGACAGAAGAGCCATGTGAGGGCTGGATGGCCGCCCAGACTCCAAGAGCTAGATTTGGTTGTGTCGAGGCCGAGAGGGCAGAGCTCAGTCTGACTGTGGTGTCGAAGAGTGAGGCCTCCGGGGGGAGCTGGGGTAGAGCCCAGTAGAGTGGGACCTCCACGCCGGAAGCCTGGCCAGTTTAAAGGAGAGGGACTGGGACCAGAACAGAGACACGGGCGGGCATGCTCCGCCTGTGCTTGGTCTCGTGTCTTAGTGCTGGAGACCACAATACCCCACCTGACAATACCCTGGTTTGGGCCTCCAACTGAGAGCTGAACAAATCCCATTCTTAGAAACCGCCCAGACTCAGGTTTCGTTATTAGCAAGAGAGCAAACCGGCCAGAATCCTGCCTGTGTCCTCACCTCCTCCAGGGAGACAACAGGTGACAGCTCTGCCACCCAGCCAGACAGCTGACTGTTTCATTCTCTCAATCCCCTTTATCATTTTCCCAAATCTTAATATATCCCTAAGTGCTAGATGGCTTCGCTTCTTATTGGCGTGCTTTATACACACGGTGCCAGTCTCAGCAGTCTTCCGCAATTTGCTTTTGTCATTCAACCGTGAAGGTGGAGGATCCGGTCACACAGAAGGACACGGCTGTCCTTTACGCGATGGCCCCGTTACAGAGCACGGGAGCCTTATCACAGGGCGTCCTCTCTCTCCAGCGGACACCCGGGTTGTTTTCAAGCTCTACGGCCTTACAGAGTGACTGCCCTTCACATACTCCCTGCTGTGCTCGTAGAGGTTCTTGTTCTCCACTATTTCCTGTTTGTCATTGTTGTTGCTGTTGAGGGTCTGTGATTAGAGGTCATTTTTCTGGATCAGTTTATGAATATGTTTAGTGTTTAAGGTGGATTCTGTTTTCACTGCCAAAGTGTTTAGAATAAGCAGTATTTACACAATCCTATTGTTTTACATATATGTCTATAAATATCACATTTTAAAAACCCATTTTAATCTTTTTTTTCAAGCAGCTCAACTGCCAAAAAAGGAATAATCCATTTTAAAAACAGGTAGATGAGCTGAACGGACAACTCTCTAAGGAAGATGTACAATTAATTTGAAATATGTATTTTATTTATAATTTTATTTCTCTAACTATTAATCAGACATATTATTTATTCATATGTTAATTGTTCTTTCAATTTCCATTTCTGTGAAATGCTGATTCGTATATTTGTGATTACTTTGGTTATTTATTTTTTTTGGAGAAATTTTTGCTATAGGGCTCATGCACTCGCCAGAGATACAGAGAAACAGAAAGTGAGAAATCACCCCCTGGGGGGATGGACATGCTGCAATCCTTCTCCTTTTTTCTCTTGGAATTTTGGGAACTCACACACACACCCAGCATGAGTTTTAAGCCGCCATGTCCAGGACTCAAACCACAGTCGACTACATGGGAGTTCAGCCATACAATCATTACACCACCTGCTGGTCCCAACTCCAGTTATTTTAAACTGCTGACGATTGAAAAGTTCTTTTTGTTTTGAATTTCAGCTCTTTATCAGTCACATAAATTGCAAATTTCTTTTTAGAATTATTTAATTTTTTTTCTTTGCTATAGTGCATATGCACCCACCAGAGAGAGACAGAGAGGGAGAGAGAGAGAGAGAGAGAGAGAGAGAGAGAGAGAGAGGGAGTGAGAAAGCAAACTATCAGGTCTGGGACTTGAGCCATGGCCAGCCATGTAGGAGTCCAGTCCTTAACTACCACGCCACCTGCTGGTCCTGCAAGTAGGTTTTATGGGTTGAATTTATCATCTGTATGTTGACTTTGACTAAACAAGTTCTTTTCTTTTAAGGTTGTTCTGTTATTTATTTTAAAAACACCTTCCCAAGCATTTTCTGATATTTTCTTCTGAGGGGCTTTAAGTTTCTTCTTTGTACCTCAGTGATTAAGCCACTCGTATGCTCGGATCGAGGTAGGCTATTGTATTTTCCCCGTCGTGACTGGCTGACTGAGCAGAATTCACTGAGCGTGTGCCCTTTACTCACTAATGTGCTCAGTCTGCTGTCGTATATCAAGTGCTCATAGGTCCGCATGTTAAAAATGTGTGTCTGTTGCTTCTGTATTGATAAAGAGTTTAGCTGGATATTCAGTCCTTGATCTCACTGCCTTTCTTTCTTCTTTTTTTTTTTTTTTTTTGCTATAGGTCATGTGTGTTCATTGGAGAAACAGAGACAGATAGAGAGGAAGAAATCACCCCGCAGGGGCAATGGCCACATCATAATCTCTTCTCCATTCTTCTCTAGGGATTTTAGGCTCGCACGCCCACGTTCTTGGCATGACTTTCAAGCCTTTGGGTCTGGAACTCAAACCGTGCTCAGCCATGTGGTAGTCTAGCACCTTAACCACCATGACACCTGCTGGTCCCCATCACTGCCTTTCTCTAAGGTTTTGTTTTTCTTTCTTTCTTTTTTTTTTTAGGTGTATTGAATATTACTGTTGAGAAATCAGGCAAGATGACTTTTCCCCTTCATAGATGATTTACCGTTTTAGCATGCACTTTCAAACATTATTTATTTAAAAATTTCAATCCACTTGCCTGTTTTGGGGATTATTGACTGTGCTTTGGGGGTCTTATTTCAAATTAAGAAGTTTCTGCATGGCAAAAGACACAGTAATTAGTGTGAATCGACAGCCCTCAGGATGGGAAAATATTTTTGTAGACTATGCTTTAGATAAGGGACTGATAAACAGAATACACGGGGAACTCAAGCAGCTTTCCTGAAAAAAGATGATTATCCCAATTAAAAGATGAGAGAATGAGCTGAAAAAAATTACTCTCTAAGGAAGACATACAAATAGCCAAAAGGCAAATGAAAAAATGTCCAACATTCCTCATTATAAGGGAGATAGAGATCAAAATCACAATGAGATACCACCTAGTCCTAGTCAGAATGACTAAGATTTAAAAAAAAAAAAAACTGATAAGTTCTGACAAGGGTGTGGTGAAAGGGGAACTCACCTACACTGCTGGTGGGAATGTAAATTGGTCCAACCATTGTGGAGAACAATATGGAGATTCCTCAAAAATCTACAAATAGAAGTACCATATGATCTAGCAATCCCTCTCCTTGGTATCTACCCAAAAGACAGAAGAATGTTTAGTCGGAAAAGTGCTTGCACATCGATGTTTATTGTGGTGTTATTCACAATTGCTATGATATGGAACCAACCCAAATGTCCACAAACAGAGGAACAGATTGAAAAAGTGTGGCACATATACTCTATGGAATACTACTCAGCCATAGAGAAGAACAAGACCCTGCCTTTTGACAGAAAGTGGATGAGTATCGAAGATTTACTGCTGAGTGAAGCAAGCCAGACTATGAAGGAGAGACATTGTATGTCTCCACTTAATATATACCAATTGTCTTCACTTTATGGCCGAAACTGTATGACTAGAGGATATAGAAACATAGAAAATAGTTACAGGTACCATATACAGTGTAGAAAGAGGGTGGGAGAAGGAGGAAAGTCTGAGGATAGACATTAAGGAGAAAAATAGAGAGTCAAGACATTTATGGGACACAGAAATGGCTTGTTATCTGCTGGAGATAATGTGTATAGTATTTTCAACTGGACTGGTGAGAAATGTATTCATGTTGGAATATTCACTTGACAAGTTAAGTGACATACGTGACTGAATATATTAAAAAATTGAAATAATAATATATTAAAAATTTTAAAAATAAAAATTCCAATCTAATAGCCTGTGACAGGCTTCACAGAAATAGAAAAAAGAAACAATTATAAAATTTTTCTGGAATCAGAAAAGACCATGTATTGTGTAAAATGTGAAATTAATCTGAAAATTAGAAAAGAAAGAAGAATAAATGTTAAATAAAAAGGCGCCCTATTCACTTGAGTGGCAACGCACCATGGAATTAAGGGGTGCATTAAGTAACATATCCACACTACTGAAGATGGGGAAATTCTTGAGGTTAGAGCAGACTGATGTCCTCAAGTGTCTTCAGGTGACTCAGAAACTCATTCCCTCTATGGTTCAAAGGGAGTTGGAGAAACAGAACTAAAACTAGTATTGTAGTGGATGACTCCAACATTTTCTAGCAATTTAGTGGTTCTGAAATAGTGTAAGGTCAATAGTTACAATTTATCAGTGTATATAAACTTTGAATAAATATCTGCTGAACTTTCAGGTTGAGACCTGGTTCTGCAACAGGCTCCCTTATGAGTTTCTGTGGGCATTTTTGGTAAAGGCTGATGCTTCTTAAGGAAAAAAACAACAATAAAAATTACATCATGGCCTCACAGTGTGAACCGTGCGGTCCTAAGACCTCTAGTAGTATTAAGTTTCAAGAAGAGTTTGTGGCACAATTTTTAAAGAAGAAGAAAAACGAAATTCAGTGAATTTTATTATGATATGTTTTGGTGTCTGATATTAATTTTTTTCTTTTAGTTTTTCCTGAAATGTCCTTTAAATATATAGATAAAACATTTGAAATTATTTGTTTAAACGTGTTTGTGGGGCTGGCAAGTGGCATGGTGGTTCAAGACGCTGGACTCCCACATGGCTGACCACGGTTCAAGTCTCGGACCTGGTGGCTTGCTTTCTCACTTCCTCTCTCTCTCTCTCTCTCTCTCTGCCTCTCTCTGATCAAACAGGAAAATAATAATGATAATAATAATAAAGTTAAATAAAATAATTCTTAAAAAAAGGTATTAGATTCTGAAAAAAAAAGGTGTTTGTAAAATATTATTTGTGTTTTCTTCTGTTAAGAGACACCACTTACTGTATGTCTAAGGTCAGTTGTCTCTGTCTTCCACATCTATGCTTTTCTTTCTGTTTCTTAACTTCAATTTTTCTAGTTCATTTTGTCTCCTCTCCATGTTTCTAAATATTTTTGGTCATACTCATTTGTTTAATGAATGAATTTTTGTTTAATTTTCCTCTGTGCTAGATCCTGTTCCACCACTGAGGTGAAATACAAGGCCCCTGACCTGGACAATCATCCTGCTTTCATAGTTTACTGAGGAACACAGACAATTAGCAACAAGATCAATCACACAAATTCAGGTCTATTAATTTTCTAAATACAAATGAAACAAAAACATGAGAACAGATAATGTCAGGAAATCCCTATGTAAAAGATGCTCGGATGAAACTCTGAGATGATAGCATGAAGTAAAAGCCTGGAGAAATGAGATCAGATATCTAGATTCTCAGATGTCAGCTTCTAAACAAAGGCCGAGCAGGAGTGTGGTGACCTAAGAAGCCCAGACAATGGCTCGAGTGGCTGAACTGAAGTGGTGGGAGAGTAGAGGGTCAGAGTAAAGATTCCAAGGCTGTGATGAAGCAATGGTACGGCATTTGAGTACTCATTTCATGTAAGACCCATAATGCAAATATTCTATTTTAAGTATTTTTAAAAATTTTTTCTTTAATTATTTTATTTTTCTTTATCCATTTATTTATTTATTTATTTGTTTATTTATTTATTTATTTTTATTTGACCATATAGGGATAGAGTGAGAAAGAAAGTGAGAAAGCAAGCTGCCAGGTCTGACACTTGAACCGAGGTCTGCCATGTGGGAGCCCAGCATCTTTAACCACCACGCCACCTGCCGGCCCCTATTTTAAGTATTTAAAACCTATTAAGATTTTAAAAATTGTACATATAAAGTGTACTTTGTTGTTCTGTGAGTTATCAGGAGAGAAAGTAATAAAGAGTAAAGTATTTTAAAGTGAAATAAATAGCACATATAATAAAATTAATTAAAATAAATCATCTTCAAAATGAATTCATTAAAACCAACTTTTATCATTGGTTTAATGATTGAAACTCGATAAAAATTGTTTCATTGTTTTAAAATGTATTTACCATTTTGATATCTGATACATGCTATTTTCAAGCACAGGGAACAACAACAAACATACACAAATAGAATCACATCAAACTAACTGCACAGCAAGGGAAACAATAAACAGAGTGAAAGAACAGCCTACAGAATAGAAGAAAATATTTATAAGTTATACATTTGCCAAATAATTAAAAACCAGGATGTACAAGCACCTCAGAGAGCTCACCAGCAAAACAGAAAAAACAGTCTGATTTAAAAATGGGCAATTAGGGCCAGCAGGTAGTATAGTGGTTAAGGTTCTGGACTCCTACACGGCTGACTATGGTTTGAGTCCCAGTCCTGGTGGTTTGAAAATCACTCTATGCGTGTGTGTACGGTCAAATCCCAGAAGAAGAATGGAGAAAAGATTGCAGCATGGCCAACCCCCCTGGGTGGAAAGGGGTGATATCACCCTTTCCCTCTCACTGTCTCTCTGTCTCCCTACAGAAAAAACCTTAAAAGACCTTAAAAAAAAGAAGGAAAGAAAAGAAAAGAAAGACAATTATTCTGTGGACTCACTCATTAGTAGAAGCTAAACAATTTGATTCATAGAAGTAAAGGATGAAATGGAGATACCAGAATCTGGGAAAGGAACTGGGAGGGGTGTGTGTGTGTGTGTGAGGGGATAGAGGGTTACACATACAAGAGTGCACGTAGCTCAATGGGATAACTTCTAGAGTACTATTCTATAGTAGAATATCTATAGTTAGAGAGAATATAATGAAAACTTCAGAAATAGCTAGAAGAGAAGAATTTGAATGTCCAGAACAAAAAGTAATGATACATATATCTGAGATGCTGGATCTGCTTAGCATTATGATTACACATTGTCTACATATATTAAAAAACATGGGCCAGTAGGTGTCAGCGTGATTAAGGTGCTAGACTTCCACATAGTCTACTGTGGTTCAAGTCCCTGACCCGGTGGCTTGAAAATCACACCAGTTGTGTGTGCATGCATGTCCAAAACTCAAGAGGAGAATGAAGGGGAAGGGATTCTGACATGCCCATCTTCCTGGATGAAGACTTCTCACTTTCCCTCTCTCTGTGTCTCTCTGTCTCTTTCTCTCTCTCTGGGAAGTGTATGTGTCCTATTGCAAAAGTATAAGAAAATAACCCCACAGGGCACCCCACAAATGTGTACAATTACTATGCAATTAATAATAATTAAATCAAAACATCATTCATTTTAATAAAAAGAAGAACTTCTTTCTGACTTACAATAATAGTGAGGAGACAGTTACAACTCTGATTTCTAGTTGTTGTTGTTGTTGTTTTTCTTTTGATTCCTTCATCTTCAAACAATCCCCTCCCTCATTTTCTAATTTTGAGATTATTTTGATGACTATTGTTTTCAAAGACTGGTGTCTTCTTACTGATGGCATCATATTGCCAGTTTGTCTTTATCTTCTTTGTTTCTGTCATTTATGGATGGAGGTTCTCTGTAACTACTCATGTTTATTTCATTTCTGTCATGTTTATATTCCATTTCTTTGGAAAGCCTTTGAACTATGATAAGAACCTTTGTTCAAAAAGAAGCCGTGCAGTGCCTGTACGTGGACAGGCATACCCTGCCTAGACGTGTAGATGGGACTTTGGTTTGACCTTTTCTGCCTATATTGGATGATTAAATCATTGATCTTGATCTCAAGATGTAAATTGTTCAACAGACATTTTTGTTGTTGTTAAGGCCGAAACACTGGTATTCCAGTTCATTCAAAATTTTTTGATATTGCCTTGTTTTGGTCTTTAAAAATAGCATGCCTACCAGGACCAGCAGATGGCATAATGGTTACTTGGCTGGACTCCCATGTAGTTGACCTCGGTTCAAGTCCCAGACCCGGTGGCTTAAACTAATGCCAATGCTTGTGCATGCATGCCCAAGATCCTCAGAGGAAAATGGAGAAGGGATGGCAGTGTGACCATCCCCCCATGGGGGTGTGTGATTTCTTGCTTTCTGTCTCTCTCTGTCTTTCCAGTGAGTGCATGTGCCCTATAGAAAAAACCTCTCTTAATAAAAAAAAAAAATAGCATGCCTACCAGATCACCAGAGAGATTGCCAAGGATGAGATGTGTAGGGCCATAAGCCAGCTTAGGATCCAGGATTTCATTCTACATAAAAGGACGTCCTTGCTAGGGCTTGAGTGTGAGGGAGGGATTGTGATGTACTTACACAGAGTAGAGACTAGACTGAGTGGCATGCAGAAGGGGAGCTGGGAACGATTGCAGCAGCCCAGTGTGGCGTGTGGTTAGAGGGAAGACACCCTTTGAGTATCCTCTGGGTACAGGCTGGGCACGGATGTAAGAAGCAGGGGTGGAAATAGCGGGTGATGTACGGGATTTTGCCTTAGTAATTGGGGGAATGTAAGAGGGAGGTTACTGAGAAGAGGGAAAGGAGAGGGTCTGAAGTAGTGCAGACACACAATTTTGGTTTCAAATGGGAATGTAAGAAAGCCATTGGACAGTCAGGGACGTGAAGTAAGTGTGTCTGCATGATCCTTGCTCTTAAGATGAGGCAGGAAGGACCAATAGGAATTCAGGCCTCATTACAGGAGATGCAAGGTCTCCCAGGGAGACAGTATACCCAGAAGACGAGGCACAAAGGTGGGGCCCTCAGAAATGCAAAGCGAGAGGCTGTGATGACAAGGTTATCCACTGAAGAAGCAGGCCTGGCCAGCCAGGTGAGAGGGAGACCAGATGGTCGTGGTGACGTGGGAGCAAGGGCAGGAAACATTTGAAGAATGGCCCTTTCAGAGGATTCCGCTGTAATGGGAGCAGAGAAGCGGGCCGGTAATTGGAGGGGATATGACATGGAACTTTTTTTAAGATGAGTAATTTCAGAATATAATTGTGTAGATGTGGGGAGGACCTGGAAGAGAAGGAAGAACTAGAGCTGGTAAGAGGGCGCCATAGAAAACGAGTGCTTGGGGGCACCTAGGCTGCGGGGTTGCAGGGGCAGAGGGACGGGCCGGCCTAGACTCCGGTTTGACATAGCTACATTCAGTTGCTGACAGAGGGACAGCAGGACACAGGACCATGGAGGGGAGTGCACTGCCTGGCGGTGGGGGAAACTCTCTTATGACTCATTCTGGGAGTCCCTGGGTGTGAAGTGAGGAGGAGGCTTTTAGGGGGGAAGCGTTGGTGCTCCCGCTCAGTAAAGAAAAGCTGTGGCGGTGCTGACCAGGACGGGGACAGTGAACTAGCTGGGCAATGTGGCTGCCCACCGGGGCACAACTGAGTGGCCCACGCAGGGATCTTCTGGGGTAGGAGTCCAGGGGACAGGGGCTGTCGGCCTGAGGCTCATGAGTGTGGACGGAGGTGAGAACACTGCATATGCCCACTCCTCACGACACCGGGCACCATGTGCCCGTCGAAGGGTGGATAGTGGGATTCAGCAGTCATGGCTCTGCCCCTGATCACAAGGACAGGAAGAGGGAGGGGCCACGGGCTCCTCAAGCACAGAATTCAACCCAGGGAGGAAGGGGCAGGTCTGAGGGTAGGAACGGAGAGTACAGGGCACCCTCTGTAGAGGCCCCCTGGTGGCCCTGTCGTTTGGTCCTGCCTGTGTTTTCCTGCCGTCACCTTCTGCCCTGAGTCTGCCAGCATGCTTTCCTTCTCCACCTCTGGTCTGAGCGTCTCGGAGTCTCTGAGCACTGATTTATGGAGGAACCCCTTTGCTTATTGCTGCTTTTCTTTTATTCGTGGTGATGTGGTTGATTAACATGTATCACCTCTCCTTGCACTCGTTTTTGATATTTGTATTTAACACTTCTTCCCTTTAGCCTCTACTCCCTCAGGGTCTCGGTCTTTACATTAGCTGTGGGCCTCGCTCCTTCCGATGATTTCTCATTCTCTGTGACTTTGCCTTCGAGGCTGAGGCCGGATCAGAGCCACGTGTCAGGGAACACCCTGGCGACCTTCCACTTCCGCCTAAGGCAGGGCTCTGTACAGGAGTAGGGCTTCACAGGCTTTTCTTCCACTACGTTTCTCTAGCAGGGTGACTTCCTTCTTCCCTTCCTGGGTCTCCTAGGACTCCCTGAGAGCAGGGAGGTGTCAGAGAGGCCCCTGGGCAGCACTGCCTGCCTGGGTCCAGAGGGCCGAGTGGGGCCCTGGAGGCCCAGGCCAGCAGCCGAGCACTTCTCGGGGAATTATCAACTTGTCCTTCAAGCTGTGTGACCCATTTCTAAAATGTACGCTTTTAAACTTAGGGTAATTTTATATTTATAGACGGTTGCAACATTTTTTAAGACTGTCCATAAGAAATTACAAGTCATTGTCATTGTTTTCAGCTTTCTTTGGAAGGACACTTTGCTGTGTGTCATGGTAGTGTCCTAGAAACCTTGCTTATTGTCACCCCAGTGTTCCCCAGTATTTCCAAATGATTCGATAGCAGGGCAGTCCAACATGGGGCTCTGTGGTCCATCCACCTCCCGCCCAGTCACGCTGGTGACCCACATCCCAGCAGCGCTAGGTAACTCAGTCAGTCCCAGTCATCTGGCAGTGCTGGGTAACTCGGTCAGGCCCAGTCATCTGGCAGTGCTGGGTAACTTGCCGCCATGAATAGTTTGTGTGAATACTCTGGGCACCTCTCCTACTAGGGGAAATGTTTAGTCATATATGAGGGTCAGTGTTTTTAAGCGATCTCTTTGCTAGGTTTGCTTATTTTATTGAGACGGGGGTATCTCCTCAACAGCATCTCTTCATGCTGTGATCCTCCTGCCCATCTTCCAGCCAGCTAGGATCATGGAACACAGGCATGTGCCCGGCATGTCTGAGGCCTGCCTGGAGCCTGAACCCTGACCTTCCACGTGGCTCCAGCATTGCAGAACAGCATGCCTCTGCCGCACGACCATGGCAGGCCAGTGCTGCTCGGGAAGGTCCCGATGGGAGGACACCGCACACACATGCAGGGAAGAGCTGCCATGCACAGGTGCTCCTTGGTGAGTCCGAGTGCTAACACCAGTGCCAAGAGCAAGGCGGAGTGTCGCTGTGCCCAGCCTGCAGCCCCCCATGCCTACAGTGGCCGAGGGCAGCCATGCTCCCGCTTCTAGCTACATCAGATAGTTTGCCTGGTTTTGTCCTTTCCATAATAGACTCTTGCTTCACAGTCACTTGAGCCTACAGTTTTCACTCAACAAGTATGAATATTTTATCACATGAAGTCACTGAAGTTGATGTATCGATCCCACCATGGATCGATAGATGGGGAATTTCTAGTTAGACCGTAATGAATTGTTATAAACTCTTTATACGTCTTTTGAAGGACCTTTTGTACATTTCCGTGAGGTATGAAACTAGGAATGGAGTCCCCGTGCAGAAGATATGGATCAGCTGGGGCTGAATGGAGTTGTAGGGGAAACACAACACTCCCTGACGCCAGCCGCATGGCAGGGTGCCGAGCTCACATCCAGAGGGCACACACACGTGCTTGTTCGGGGCTGGACTTGGATCATGGTCCTGCGACCTCACTCGGGGTTCATTTTCTCTGTCTCTCTCCCTCATGGGAGAAATACATATATACACTCTTCTTAAAAGCTATGAATTTGTTGAGCTGTAGAGAATTCTTCCAAAGGTTATACCAGTCACACTCCCATGGCAGTGAGCAAGGTGCATTCACTCCGCATCCTTGTCAACAGTTGCTACAGCCTGTCCTCTGTATTCGGGACCGTCTGGTCGATGCACGCTGGCATGGAAGTTTGGCTTTCGTTAGCATTCCCCTGATGGCTAATAAAGTGTGGCAGATTTTAATATGCCTTTTGTCCATTTGAATGTCCATTTAAAAAAAAAATTGCCAGAGGGCACGTGCCATGCCAGAGAGTGACAGAAAGATAAGAGAGGAAGAAAGCACCCCCAGCGGGGCATGGTCATGCTGCAGGCCATTCCGTTCCCTTCCCTATCCCGCTGGGATGTGGGTGCCCAGCACATGCCCCAGGGCCACTGGATGCCATGATTTTAACTACTGTTGCCCACGTGGAATCTGACTCCCTTAACCAGTAGGGTATAGGGCTAGCTTTGAATGTCAATTTTTAGGTGGTGTTTCCTTAAGTCTTGGGGCCGAAATACTTTTGAGTCATCTGTGTTTTTACTAGTTTATAAGTATGTTTAGTAAGTTCTAGACATAAAGCCCACTTTGTTATATGTATTATATGTTACATATTTTACACAATTTTTCCCCTTATTTTCTTACTTTTACCTATATGAAGGTGTTTTTTTGAAAAATAGGTGCTCCTGGGGCCAGCAGATGGTGTGGTGGTTAAAGGCGCTGGACTCCCACATGGCCGACCGCAGTTCGAGTCCTGGACCTGGTAGCTTGCTTTCTCACTTTCTCTCTCTCTTTCTCTCTCACTCTGTCCCTCTCTGGTCAAATTAAAATAAACAAATAAATAAAGTAAATAAAATAATTATTTAAAAACAATAGGTGCTCCTAACTTTACCAGGTTTGACTTAGTCCCTTTATTGTGTAGCTCACAGAGATACCTGAGTGTAGGTGATTTTATAAAGAAGAGAAAGTTTGTTTTCAAACTCACAACTGCAGTATCTGTGAAGTACAAAGGCCTAGGGCTGTGGCCATGTGCAGAGAACCTCCCACAGCTGCCAACTCTGGTGAGAACTGGCTTCTTCTCAGGAGATCTGGAAGTCACTGGGCCTCCCAAGACACCATCCATCTACCCAGGCGAGTGTTCCCTCCATGATGCAGTCACCGTGAACCAATCACTGCCCACTCAACAGCATCACCTCCCAAAATCGAATTCCTAAACACGAAACTTTGGAAACACACCATCATCCTCACCATGATGATGTTCAAACACACCCATTCCTTCCCTTTATGCTCAAGAATGCTAGTATCAAGATTAAGAATTTACATACCTGGGACTAGATGATGACATAATGGTAATACTGCTGGACTCCCACCTAGTCGACTGTGGTTCAAGTCCTGGATCCAGCGACTTAAAACGCACAACGGGAGCATGTTGGTCCCGAGAAGAGAATGGAGGAGGAGAGACTGTGTGACATGGCCATCTTCCTGTCTCTCTGGGAGTACACATACCTTATAGCAAAAAGCTCTCTCTAAAAACATAAAAAATAATTTACATACTCTAAGGCCATACCAATATCTACCTGTGTTTCCTTGCAAAACTTCACCATTTTCCATCTTCGTGATAAAATCTGTTTCTAACTGTTGTTTGCATACCATGCGAGGTAAGCCATTACCTTACTTTCTCATGCATATCCAGCTGACAAGCTTTATTTGTGGAAAAGACCACCCTTTTCCCGCAACACGAGGGTATCATTTGCTGTCAGGTAGATGATGGTCAATGTGCGGACTTGTTTCTGGACACTCACGCGGTTCCACTGGTACATTTGTCTATGGTTGCACCAGTACCATGCTAACATCTGTTACTATGGCTCCTTAACGAGGTTCTCACGTGGTAGTGCCATGACGCACCTGTGGTCCTCCCCTCAATGTCCATGGCTAGTTGGAGCCTTTTGCATTTCCCTGTAAACGTTAGACTCAACTAACCAGTTTCTGCACACGTACGTACCTATGATACATACATCCTTCTGGAGTTTTTGATTGGTATTGTGTTGTCTGTTGGTTAATTTACAAAGAACTGTCATCTTTACATCATTTTCAGTCTTCAATGAACAAAAATAAGGTACCTCTCTACGTAAGCCTTTAATGTTTTTCAAAAACATTATAGGTGTTATATGCTGCTGTGCTTCTCAAACTGTGGTGAAGAACCAATTTTTTTGTTTCATTTTTTACTTTCTTTTCTTTATTTTTTTTTTTTGCCATATAGCATGTGTGCTCATTGGAGAGAGATAAAGAGAGACGGTCATGCCACAATCCCTTCTCTCCATTCTCCTCCTAGAATTTTGGGCATACACACACACACACACACACACACACACACACACTTGGTGTGATTTTCAAGAATCTGGGTCTGGGACACAAACAGCATTGGCTATATGAGAGTCCAGCACCTTAATCCCCGTGTTATCTCCTGGCTTTGCTTTTTACTTTCTACTTCAATATGTTTGCATAATATTATAATAATGTAAAAATTGCTATAGAAGTTTCTACCCACTTATACTAAACATCCATCTCATCCAAACTACTAACAAATATTTCCCTGCCTGTGTGCTGGGCCGTACTGATGTGTATGTGCTGTACAGCTTCGGTTACATTAACCTCCAGGTATCCGACTGCATTGTGAAAGTTACATTTCAGAACAGTATTTTATATGTTTTTACTTCCGATATGTAGAAATATGTACTTCAAATCTCTACTTATTAATTCTAAAATTTTGGAAGTTTTTGAGTTTCCAAATACACAACTATTTCACCTGAAATAACCGTTTAATTTCTTGTTTTGGAATCCTTATGGATTTTATTTCTTTTTTCTTGCCATATTGCACTGGCTCTGATGACCATCACAACATTTCAGAGATGTCGTGGTATCAATGTCATTGACCCACTGTCAATCTCAGTTTGAGTTTGAGGGGGAATGCTTAGCTATGCCGATAGATAGTCTTCATTTAGTCAGTGAAATTTCCTTTTCCCCTCAGTTTTATTGAGTGTTTTCTGTTTTGTTTTTCTTTTCTTTTTAACATGAATGACTGTTAAAACTTTCCCTGCCACTGTTAATATAATCTCATGAGTTTGTTGGTGAGGTAAACCTTGGCAATATTATATAATGAATGCATTCTTTTTTCTTTTTTTGGAGAGTTTTTGTTTTGTTTTGTTTTGTTTTGTTTTGCTATAGGGCGCGTGTGCTCGCCAGAAAGACAGAGAGAGACAGAGAGAGAGAAAGCGAGAAATCACCCTCCGGGGGGATGGCCAATCCCTTCTCCTCCTTTCTCCTCTCGGGATCTTGGGTACACATGCACATGCGCCTGGTGTGAGTTTAAGCCACTGGGTCCGGGACGCGAACCGCAGTTGGCTACATGGGAGTCCAGTGGCATAGCCATTACACTAACTGCTGGTCCCATGAATGCATTTTTAATACTATATTTTTATTATACTTTATTTAATATATACTATTGTTGCCACACCAAATTTATCTGGTTAATATTTGCCAGAAAAGCTTTACTCCCTTTTTGGCCTGTGCATGCATTTATATTTAAGGTCTATGAATATAAATAATATGTGTATGGATTTTTGTTCTGCAGTTACTTTATCATTTTTATGATGAAACTGGTGAGATTCATTTGCTTACATTCATTATACTTTAGCTATTTGATCACTTCCAAAGATTATAATGAAATATTTAAGTTTGTTTACTACTCCTATTTTTCTTCTTCTTCATCAAGTTCTCAAATCCAATATCAAAATTGTGCCCAACCCCTGTAACAATTTACATATTTTATTTTACTTTGTTTTATCCATTCAATCACTATACATCACTTAGCTTGTAAAATGATTTTACCCAACATGAACACACTGCACCCCAGTCCAGTTGAAGATACCACACACCTTATCATCAGCAGACAGCAATCGATTTCTGTGTGCCATACATGTCTTGCCTCTGTTTTTCTACTTGAGTATGGACAGTAAATAGCAAGTGGAGACATATTATGTCTCTCTTTCATAGCTGGCTTGCCTCACTCAGGAGTAAATCTCCCATATTCGTCCACTTTCAATCAAATATGAGGATCTTGTTGCCTTTAATGGCTGAGTAGTATTCCATAGAGCGTATGTGCCATGCATTTTCAATCTATTCATCTGTTCATGGACATCTGGGTTAGTTCCATGTTTTATCAATTGTGAATAACACCACAATAAACATAGAGGTACAAGCACTTTTCCAACTGAGCGTTCTCCTGTCCTTTGGGTAGATACCCAGGGGTGGAATTGCTGGATCATATGGTAGTTCTTTTTGTAGGTCTACCTCCTCATTGTTCTCCACAGTGACTGGACCAATTTACATTCCCACTAGCAGTGAGGGAGAGTTCCCCTTTCACCACAGCCCTTCCAACACTTATCATCATGTTTTTTTTAATCCTTATGATTCTGACTGGGGTTAGGTGGTATCTCATTGTGGTTTTGATCTGCAGCTCCCTAATGATGAGGGATGTTGAGCATGTCATCTGCTTTTTGGCTGTCCGTATGTCTTCCTTCAAGAGTTGTTTGTTCAGATCATTTTCCCATCTTTTAATTGGATTATTATTATTCTTTTTTCAGGTAAGCCGCTTGAGTTTCCTGTGTATTCTGGTTATCAGTTCCTTATCAGAGGCAACAAGTACAAAACTTTCTCCTCTTCTGAGAGTTGTTGATTCACACTAATTATTGTGCCTTTTGCTATGCAGAAACATTTTAATCTGATGTAATCGCACATATCTATTTCGGGAATAATTCCTGTGCTTTGGGGGTATTATTTAAGAAGTCTTTGCCTACCCCAGTGTCTCCCAGAGCTTCTCCAGTGTTTTCCACCAGTAGTTTTACAGTTTGAGGTCTTCGGTTCAGATCTTTGATCCACTTTGAGTTGATTTTTGTTAATGGTGAAAGATAGGAGTCCAGGGTCATCTTTCTGTAGGTGGATACTCAGTTTTTCCAGCACCATTTGCCAAAGAGAATTTCCTTTTCCCACTGAATTGCCTGGTACCTTTTGCCAAAAATCAGTTTGCTTTATGTTTTGGGGTTTATTTCTGGGGTCCCTATTCTGTTCCATTGGTTCACATGCATGTTTTTGTGCCAATACCATGCTGTTCTGATTATCACAGTTTTGTAATCTATTTTGGGCTCAGGGAGTGAGATGCCTCCTATATTACTCCTTTTGCACAGGATTGCTTTGGCGTTATGGGGTCTTTTATGATTCCAGACAAATTCTATGATTGTCTTTTCTAAACCTGTGAAGAACATATCTGGTCATTTGATTGCGATTGCATTAAGTATGTAGATGAACTTGGGTAGCTGCCATTTTGATGATATTAATTCTTCCAATCCAGGAGCATGAGATGATGTCCTTTCACTTTTTGGTGTCATTTTGAATTTCTTTTTTTTAGGTTTTTATAGTTTTCCTTGTAGAGATATTTGACCTCTTTAGTTAGATTCCCTACTAGATATATTATTTCTGAGTTTTTATGGATATATATTGTATTTTCTCTCTTTATTTCTTTTTGTTTGTTTGTTTTCTGTGTGTGTGTGTGTGTGTGTGTGTGTGTGTGTGTGTGTGTTTCTTTTTGGCAGAGGAGAGACAGACAGAGAAAAAGAAAGAAAAGAAAAGGAAAGTGAGAAAGAACAACCTCCTTCCAAAATTTTAGGTGCACACATACACCCAGCATGTTTCTTAAGCCACTGGGTCTGAGACTCGAACTGCAAAATCAGCCATGTGGATTCTAGCTTCCTTTGCCACCTTCCTTTCCTTTCCTTGGCCTCCTCTCTCTCTCTCTCTCTCTCTCTCAAGGCGCTGGACTCCCCATGGTCCACCACAGTTGAGTCCCAGATCCAATGACTTGAATCTCATGCTGGGAGCATATGCATGTGCGCCTGAGCTCCCACGAGGAGAATGGTGGAGAGAGGATTGCAGCATGGCCATACCTCTGGGGGGGGGTGGTTTCTCACTTTCTGTCTCTCTGGCAAGAGCATGCATCCTAAAAAAGCAAAAATCTCTCAAAAAATAAATAAATAAAAGTAAACCTAGAGTCTCCCAAGATATTTGATTATCTTTATTTTAGGTACTTCTTTCAACATCTTCTTTTCTTTAACTATTTTGACCTAAACTCTTTTGGTGCAATTCACTGCATGGCAAAGCTTCTGAGACTTTGTGTTACATTATCATGCCTCCAATTTTAATGATATTAGATTAGATAGAAATTCTGGTTTTTAAATTTGAAATTATTTTCTCCAATACTTTGAAAACACAACCCCATGATTTCCTTATATAGGTACACATTATAGCAAAATTAAAGTACAAAATCATTAAGAAGGAATTTTATGCTCTTACAGGAAAAAGAAAATGTAGTCTATGAAGAAACGAGAGGGAACCAGCAGTTAGCGTAATGGCTATGTTGCTGGACTCCCACGTAGTCGATTGTGGTTCGTGCCCCGGACCCGGTGGCTTAAAACTCACACCGGGCGCGTGTGTGTGCGTGCCCAAGATCCCGAGAGGAGAATGGAGGAGAAGGGATTGCAGCGTGACGATCCCCCCGGGGGGGTGATTTCTCGCTTTCTGTCTCTCTGTCTCTCTCTGTCTGTCTGGCGAGCGCACGCGCCCTATAGTGAAAACCTCTCAATAAAAAAACACAAAAAAAAAAAAAAAAAAAAAAAAAAAGAAAGAAAGAAAGAAACGAGAATCTGAGTGATCACTTTCTAACAGTAACTGAGTACAAGAATTATACTTATTGGGTCAATTTTATTTTTCTTATGAGTTCTTGTATTTTCTTTCTAATGTCCCCGACGCGTGCTGTGCTGGTGTCAGTTGCTATCTTCTCCCTTCTGAGTTAGTCCTGCTTCTCAAATGCCTTGTTTTAGCTCATTTTCCCCAGTCCACAGCAGCCCCCGGCAGCTCAGATGACAGGAGGGGCGGCCAGGGAAGCAGCCTTCGGAGGACACCCTCTGCACTGTGACGCTCCAGCGTCCTGGAAGTTGGCTGGCCTCTACTTGTCTCCCTCAGCTTCCTGCAGGAACAAGCTTCTGTGCCTTCCTGAATTGTTTCTGGGCCCCTGGCCCAGGGCTCCCAGGTGCAGTAGGAATGGGAGCCAGCATGTCTCAAGCCAATGCTAGAGAGAGCGAGCGCTGAGTCTCCCAGCTCTGTTCCCAGCCAATCCTCCCCAGGGAGTGCCTGGCCAAGCCAGCCTCTTTTCATGCAGGGCCTCTGTGGTTTTCTCCATTAGCTGCTCTGCGCTGCCCTGCCCGCTTGCTCTGCGGCGGATCCTGGGGGTGGGAACCAGTGTGGAGCTGGAGGACCTCTGCTGGCTCATGCTGACCTCAGAAGGTCCTGACCTAGACACAACCCCTCTCCCCACCTGCTCTTTTTTTTGGAGAGGTTTTCGCTATAGGGCATGTGTGCTTGCCAGACAGACAGAGAGAGACATAGAGACAGAAAGCGAGAAATCACCCCCAGGGGGGATGGCCACGCCACAATCCCTTCTCCTCCATTCTCCTCTCGGGATCTTGGGCACGCAAGCACACGTGCCCGGCGTGAGTTTTAAGCCACCAAGTCCGGGACGCGAACCACAGTTGACTATGTGGGAGTCCAGCGACATAGCCATTACGCTAACTGCTGGTTCCCAACCCCACCTGCTCTTTGAAGCCACAGGTCATCTGCCCTCTACATACCCCATCAGTGCCCCACACCCTCCTCTGGCCCTGCTGCACTCGTCTCCCTGTCTCACGCCTCCCATTGGGTCTCACACATCTCCTTACCTTGTGCTTTGCTTTCACTTTCTTGTTATTTTGAATAAAGATACTGTAAAAATTAGTACAAAATATGCCCTTTTAAGAGCAGACATACACAGTGGCTTCTGTCTGGAGAGCTGCAGCCTGGTCTAGTCTGGGACCAACCTGCCCAAGTGAGGGAAGGCCAGAGGACGGGTTATAGGGAGCCAGGAGGACACAAAGACCCAGAAGCAGGACACCATGGAAGTTTGCAGACAGCGGAGTCAGAAGCTAGAGCTGGGCCTCCGTGCTGATTCCCCCCCCCCCCCCGCCCCCCCCCACCCCGTCG
>NW_006203500.1:80707-84603 GCF_000334495.1 Tupaia belangeri chinensis
GCCTCCCACCATGTCAGCTGCAGTCGTCAACAAATACTTGGTGTCCTACGACCTCAGTGCTTTACATATAAAGTGAGGTAGTGGGATGAAAAAGTTTAAATGATATATCTTATCATGTTAAACTGCATTGATACCCTCAGTATAAAGCAAATACCTAAGTGGGCCTGAAGAAGCCTTTGCTTTCTAGAGAATGTAATTCCTGGATACCGTTAGTTCCGCTCACCACAGTGGTGATGAATCAGGCAGAAGCTGGCTGGGTGTGCACAGAGCATTTCTGGTGTTCCTGGGAGCACAGACCCAGGAATCTGACGGCCTGCGATCAAGTCTCTCGAAGCCTCACTCTCCTCCTCCATACAATAGGTGGGATGGCCATTCTGCCCTCTTGGGGGTTGGGGAGCTGCTGTACGTTATGGCACTGGTGTCCTGGCACACCATGGTTACCTCCTAGTGCCTGGAATCATCCGGAACTTTTGCCGTTAGGTTTTATATCTCTTTAGGGAACAGTTAGGCAAACGTGTCACTTCACAACTATAAAATTTTACAATCTACCAACTGTACAAATATTGATTCCCTATTATAAAGAGCCAGGCCTTCCCAAATGGCATGTAAAAATGAGGGAGTCAGACTTCCCCACCCCCACCCTCTAGACCCTTCATACCCACAGCATGGCTTCCTAGAGAGGCTGGGGCGTTTAACATAGCAACCACTCCCTGAGCCTGCCATGGGGAGAGAGCCATGTCCACTCCCTGCACCTGCCACGTGAAGAGAGCCATGTCCACTCCCTGCACCTGCAATGGGGAGAGAGCCACACCAGTAAAGCCACATAGTAAAGTTGGTAAATTGCAGGGAAACCAGATGAGATTATTAAGGGTAGATCCCAAGATACTTGGATTCTAGAAATGGCTAGAAATACCTAGAATTTTTGATGGTTAAAAAGTAAATGGCAGAAGAGAGATAAAATTCACTCATTCACTCAACAATCAAAATTCTGCTTGCCAGTCCCTGTTCTAGGCCCTGGGGTAAAACAGTGAATGATCAAGAGGTGATGTCTGCCTTCATGGAGCGGAGTCTGCCATGTTTATCTTTTATTCATATATATATTTATAAATTGCGTTCAGTTATAAAGTTTAATGTATTCAATGCATATTCATTTCACAAGTATTTACTGAGCCCCTACTGTACGCCGGGCAGTGTGAGAAGCACAATGGTCAATTCGGCAGGTCTCAATTATGAACATTCATTGGTAGAGGGGTTCAATAATGGGAGAGTATGATGGCTTGCCTTGAAGAACACGCGAATTCTTACACTGCAACAAATACATCTTCAGACACATGGTGACAGGTGCTTGTTATGAAGAAAACTAAAACAGGGTAAGAGTAGAGATGCCTCCAAGGGTACTTTTCTGATTAGGTTATTGGGGTCAGGACAGGCCTCCTTAGCAGGTGACCTTTGATAGATACTTACAAAAGTGAGGGAATGAGTCTTCTTCCTGTCTGGGAAGGGTGTTCTAGGCAGAAGGAGCAGCGAGCGCCAGTGCCCAAGGTGGAGATATACGAGGTCCACTTGAAGAGTACCAAGGGGTTGTGCACGACTAATGTGAGGGGAGTGAGAGGAGAGCACGCAGGCGGTTCCCTCCGATTCAGCAGAAGAGCTTCCATTGAGCATCTGCTCTTGCTAAGGCCCTTGCTAGTCTTCGTGGGAGCTTGCAGTGTGCATTCGGGAGACCAGTTTTAATAACGCGATATATTGTGTCACTTCTACCCTTTGCCTCCGATAGCTCCGATTTTATTTGCAGGTACTTGGGCATGGCTTAGATATGTTATTTCAACTTACTTCTCCCAAAATCTTACCAAAAAAAGTCTTAGTTATTAAGCCCAGGTTGACTTTACAGATGAAGATACTGAGAGTCACAGAGGTTGAGTAGCCCAAAATGCAGCTGAGATTCAGATGCACAACGAGTCTTCAGGCAGGGAAGCCAGAAGTAACTGCTTTTGAAGCATGTCTCTACCAGGTTTCATCTGGGCAAGTCTGGGAGTAGACTCAACTTCTCCAAGCATCAGCGTCTTTCTCTGTAGCATGAGAATGGGAGAATATGATGACCTGCCTTGAAGAACAGGTGAATTCTTACACACTGAGTGTGTGTGTGGTCCATGCCTCTCATGCAAATGTGTTGACATTGTTTTCCGATACAGAGGAGGCCATTGGAGTCATTGTGTTCTTCTCCACTCCGGTGGGTGGAGCCAAATAGAGCAACATTGTTTTGTGTGTTCTGGGAGCTTCAGAAGATGTGAGCTGCAGCATGGTCACACGCCATCTTCACTCCAGGTGGAATAAACAGAGATGGTCCACTGCCTATGTGCCTGGGGTACCACAAGCTTTTCTAGGGTATGATGTGAACCCCACAGCTTGAGGTCAGCCAGAGGACAACAGTTTCTCACGTGATTTTAATGTACTTTCATAAATATTAGAGAAGAATTACACAGCACTTCCAACCTGTGTTCATTTTTTAGGAAAATGTCAAGTTACGAAATGTAAGTCGACTTTTAAATGATTTAAAGAAAAGCATGAAGTAAATGATAGACATAGATTGGAAAAATCATGAAGTTGTCCCAAGAATGTTTGTGATCAGGATCCACCTGTGTAGACATCAGGGAGCCAGTCTGTTAGAAACAGGATCAACTCATCCCAGGTGGTTGCAGGGCATGTGAGGGGAGAGAGCAAAAATGACTCCCAGGGCCCTGGCTTGGAGGCACAGGGATATTGCTGTCCTGGGATAGCCTCTCCGGGATCGTGAGTTGAGCTGGGTACATTCAGATCACAAGGTGCCTAAGTACACCTAGGTGGAATCATCTGGAAGGGATACATCCCACACTCAGACACGCATGTCCTCCTTGCTGTGCAGGTAGGAGGGGATGCTGGGTATATAAACTGGGAGTCCCTGGTGAGAAAACGAAGCCAAAGAAAGGGAAAAAGTCAAAGGACCGAACTTAGGCAACGTCGGTGTTTATGAAACAGGTGGAGGAATAAGACAGCACAGAGGAGGGCGAAAGCACATGGACCAGTGAAGCCCAGAGGAGAGGGAGTGATGTGCCCTGCCCGGTAAAAGCTGCGTGAGTGCTGGCCAGGCACTGGGCTGTGGTGGAAGGTTGAGCGGGGCTGAGAGGCGAGGAGTCAGAAATCGAGCAGGGGCTGTGCTTTCTGGAGCTGGAACTCAGGAATCTGTTGTGTTCGTTTTATTTTTGTTCCTTTTTTAAAAAAATGGCATCTTAGATTCATAGAAAGAAAGCTTTCAGAGGAGAGGACATGAAGCTGACTTCAGGCCAAGGTGAGAGAAGATTGGATGAGATCGAAACCTTGTAGGAAAGCTGAACTTTCCAGACGGGTGAAGCTGTTTTCCAAGGAAGCAGGTCTGGGTAAAGGGCTTCTAGTATTTCCTGTTGCTTCATGATGTGTGTATGCATCCGCCTAGGTTACTGGAAACCATGTTGAGTACATGAAGGCATCTTTTCTGTGTATTCCCATGCTTTTCTGTGTTCATGCATCCAGCTCGGCTACTATAAGCCAAGCTGAGTAGCTCAAGGCATGTTTTCTGTGTTTATTCCCATGCTGTGGTTAGCACAGGAGCTGTCCCCCCCTGTGAAGCCTCAACCTAAAAGCAGATGCCAGGACTGTCACTCTTGTTAAGCTCAATGACCAATGAGGTGCTAATAAGGATCCAAAAGGCAGAGAGGAGCCCTCTCACCTGAGCCTGCCCACTGGGAGCCATCTCTTCTTGTATTTCCAGCTCAACGCACCACACACCCCTTCTGCCAGTTGGGTGAGCATTTGGGAGTAGATGTCACTCCGCGTAAGTATAAGACAGCAAATGACTACTCTCTGCTGGTCTCCTCTTTCCC
>NW_006203500.1:84988-104773 GCF_000334495.1 Tupaia belangeri chinensis
TTTCCCTCTCCTTTCTATGAGCAAATTTCACCAAGTTATTAGCCACGCCCTGTGCCATGCAAAATACTTGGGGTGCTGAAATGGATCCCAGAGACCCTGCTTTCGAGCTGCTCCTAGTCAACCAGGGAGTGAACAATTCTCAGTCCACTCTGTAGTCATGAGTTTTCCAAATATACTGTCACCGAACAGAAATGCTACTAATTGTCACAAGCAACGAATGGGCTTGACTATGTAGGGATGAGTCAGACCCTGGGATCCCAGCCAGGCTGAGGCTTTCATAAGCTCACCATGTGGAAAAGCTGTCTTGGTGAATGAAGCAGGTGCTTGGGTGACAGAGATGTTTGTTTAAGTGGGTGAGAAAGGCACAGTCAGCACTTGGTAAAGAACATGGTTAACCTGTATGACAACCAGCTCTTCATCACGTTGGGAACACCTGAATCAGACATGTGACCCTCTGTGGAGAAGTTTCTAGACAATGTTCAAGGGCAAAGTTGGTATGTGTATTACTAATAATGTAGAAAGTGACACTGGCCTTCGTACCGCTAAGGGTCCCAGGGACCACTGTAAAGGGACAACTGAACTCTCCATTCAGAGAGGGGAAGCCCAGCCTAAATACCAAGTCAAAACTTGTATGAGAAAGGAAGACCGAGCCATGCTGTAGGAATGCTGCACCTGGGAAAACTGGCAGAAAGAGACACATCTCCAGGATTCACGGGCTTCATTTCCTGCTTTCTTCAGGCTTTCCCGTAGATAAAGGAGCCTGATGGAAGTGCATTCCTAATCCATGTAATCAGCCTTCCCTGGCTGCCGATTGAAGTTTCACAGTTCACCACCAGCTCACTAAACAGGCCAACCTCTGATTTTTATGTTCCCCTTGTTGAGAATTAGGTCAAGAGAAAGACTTGAGGATGAACTCAGAGCTATTGCACTATTAAGAGGGAGTGCTCATTGCAATTATTCTTTCCTTTGGTTATAAATGATCAAATCCTTGTTAGCCAGTAGCATTTACAAAGCACCTCCCACTCCGGCTCTCAGAAGAGTGCTGAGAGTTAGAGGATCTGGAGGAAGCGGGTTGGAATCTCCCGTGACCTTGTTGCCATGAGCACGCTGAAGGAGGGAAGCTCTTGACGCCTCAGAGGCAAGTCCCAATTAGGGGCCTCAGAGAGCTCCATGAAAACCTGGGCTGTAGGTTGGGATGTGCGGGGTTTTCAGGGCCTCATTCTGTCTCTGGGTTTAAGGGGGAAAGAAGGCATGTGTGAAGCCATCTCATCAGACTTTGACCACCTCATCCCGTCACCCAGGTTGGGGTGTGCTGTGCAATGAGGGGGCCCAGAGGGCGACTGTGCTTTCAGAACGGCCAGCACAACAGGCTCAGATACCACTGTTCCCAGGCCAAAGAGGGGTCATTGCATTGAATGGGAGTGACAGTGCAGATGAGTGAATTCTGGGTTGGAGGACTGAAAGAAAACATCTGTGCATGACTTGATATTGCAGATTGGTTCAAAATGGCTCGTGTCTCAGAAGGTGGGCAAGTATAAGAGCAGCAATCCAGGTAGAGACGCCCTCCTGCTGGGTCTGTAAGACATCAGGTGTGCCATGGCTTTGGTAGACATTCTGTGGACTTGGGATCCAGCAGAGAAGAAATGAGCAAAGTTAGTACGACCAAGTTCAGAGGCTTTAGGGCTGTGAGGCTTTGGGGTTATCTGACGGAAAAGGGGATCATCTGAAGGTTTTAGAGGAAGATGGGTCTTTGACAAAAATATGCAGGGAGATGGAAGAGGGCGGAGAGTAGAAGCAGGAATTTTCTGATCTGAGAAGCAAGGTCAAGAGGTTTTGGGCAGAGACCCTTAGACATTTAGGGTGGGAATCTTGGTGAAGAACTTGGTGGGTGGAGTGCCCTACAAGGAGGACTGGAAGACAGCTGTAAGCATTGAAGCTGGGCTAGCCAGGAAAACGCTCTCTGCACAGAGGAGCCAGGCTTCAAGTTGGAATGTCCAGCAGGAAGAGAAATCCCACCTGGAGAGTGACAATGCTGCAGAGCCAAGGCCACAGGTTGTGGGGCCAACTGCTTCCTACACTTTCCCCCAATTGACTTAAGTAGCAGAGAGCCTTTACTGGATTTTAAAAACAATACTTACATTTTCTTAAATACAAAATAATATGCATCTATTATAAAGAAATCAGAAATACATAAGTAGATCCAAAAAAGTATAATAGGAAAATATATTAACCATCATCCTAAATATCTCCTACAGAAGTGGATCCTGTCAAACAAGGGGCTCTTTCTCTGCAAAGACCCCGGTAGATTGGCTTGTACAAGGATAGGGTAGTGGGAGGAAGGGCTGGGTTGATCTGAGCAGTAGAAAGAAAAGATCTGAATGTACATATAGTAATGAGGAGGGGAGGAACTGGGGGGGAGGGAAGACGTGTAGGAACAGCAGGGAGGGTGGATCTGAGAGCGCCATGGTTTCACCACTTTCCGCAGCCTTGTCATCCTCGTCTATTTACATAAAGTGAAAGCATTTATTGAATCGGGGCTGGGGAGGCCAAGAAGAAGAATCCTCCTACATTTGAGAATGAAGACCAAGGTGGAACAGGAGAGAACAGCCTTGGAGTTGGCTCACGACGTGAGAAGGCCTTGGCTTTGGGGGAGTGCGTAGAACTGGGCAAGGAGCCGACGTTGACTTGCTTTCTGGAGCACAGGGGCAGCAGGAAGGGCATGGCTAATACAGAGCTTACAACAGAAATCACAACTCAGCCACAGCGGAGTGGTTCATTTTACTTATAGATAAATGACCCATATATCATTTGGTTTGTTGTTTTTATGCAAAAATTATTAAGCACCAACTTATGTCATGACCTACATCAGGCAAAGGAAGCATGAGAGTGGAAAATGAAGGGTGACAGTGTGCCCTGAGGGCACTTAAATGTAAGAAGAGCTTGCGTATAAGCAAATACATAGGGAAATACGTAAAACTCCAAAACAGCAAATCCAACACGAGAGAAATAGAACTGGAAATTGGCTCCCATCTCCTACCCAGCTTCCCTGCGCAAGCGGAAGTGAACTGAATTCTGAATTCGGAGTTTGTCTTTCTTTGTCTGTTTTTTGCTTTTTGCTTTCATGAAACTGGAGAAATGGACAAGCTAAAATGATTGGCAACCCAAGCAGGAGGGGGAGCAAAGTGGCCTTCCTTTAGAGCCTCAGGACTGTCTGGTTCTGATCTCTGGCTTTGAGTAGCTCAATTACAGACCAACTAAGGAGGATTGTCCCAGGGTTTCTGCCACTACACTGGGAGTGCCAGGTAACCACTGCGATGGCTAATTTTAAGTGGCACCTTGACTGGACCCTAGGATGCCCAGATATTTGGTCAAACATTTTGGTTGTTTCTGTGATAATGTTTTGCATGAGACTGACATTAGAACTGGTGGACTGAGAAATCAGATTGCCTTTCTTAATGTGGGTGGGCCCCATCTAATCAGCTGAAAACCTGAGTGTAACACAAGCCTGGCCTTCCCCTCAAATCAAAAGGAATCCTCCTGCCTGCTTACCTTCAGACTGGGACATTGTCTTTTTTTCTGCATTCAGACTCAGATAAAAACGTTGACTCTTCCTGGGTCTTGCACCTGCCAGCTTCAGACTGAAACCACCATTGATTCTCCCAGGTCTCCAAACTTCCAACTTATCCTAAGGATCTTGGGACTTTCCCGTCTCTACTATTGTGTGAGCCAGTTTCTTACAATAACTCTTATTGTAATAAATTACATGAACTCACATCTACCACCACCTCCAATAAGTCCCGTTTCTCCGGAGAGGCCGACTAATATGAGGGAATTTAAAACATTTGCGGAAAAAAATGGAACTAAAGTATGAGTTTATTTTGGTGCAAACATTTTTTAAATCCATGCTCTCTCTCTCTCTATATATATATATTTGGAGAGGTTTTTGCTGTAGGGCACGTGTGCTCGCCAGACAGACAGAGAGAGACAGAGAGATAGAAAGAGAGAAATCACCCCCCCCAAGGGGGATGGCCACACCAAAATCCCTTCTCCATTCTCCTCTCAGGATCTTGGGCACGCATGCATACGTGCCTGGCGTGAATTTAAGCCACCGGGTCCAGGACTTGCACCGCAGTCGACTACATGGGAGTCCAGCAACATAGCCATTACGCTAACTGCTGATCCCCATGTAAAATATTTTTATAATATGCATTTTTCATGATCTTTGGTATGCCATAGGCTCCAGAGTCATCTCCGCTGATACTTAAACCACAGTTGACAGGCACCCTACACGGTCCCAATGTTAGTGTCTGAGGAATGCAAACTGTGCAGTCCAACTCCCAGAAACCAAGATGGTCACCAACCGTCCCACGGGCTTCACAGGACTGTGACCCTAAAGTTCACAGCACTGCAGCGACTGGATCTCAGTGCGGGACTGTCAGAGGGTGGTAAGGATAATGAAGGAGACCTGGGCAGCCTCACTGATGCAGCGGCACGGTCCGGGTTTCCCATCTACACATGCAGCGCTTTAATCACACCTTTATCTCATGCTGCAGATCTGACTTTGTTTTCATAATGTAATTTAGAATACAATTTGGTTGTCGCATACCATGAAGATCACTCGTTCGCAGTGTATGTAACTCAGTGGTTTTGAGTGTGTCACAGGTCGCACACCTGTACGTCACTACTAAGTCATTTAAGAAAGTTTCCGTCTCTCTGAAAAGTATCTCGTAGCCACTGGCAGACATCCTCCTCGTCTCGGCTCCTGGAAAGCTCTTCCTTACTTCCTGTCCCTAGAGATTCACCTATTCTAGACATCTACTGTAAGAGGGATTGCACAATATACAATCTTGTGTGACAGACTTCTCCTAATTAGCATAATGTATTTAAGGTTTATTCATATTAAGCAGATGTCAGTACACATTCCTTTCTTACGACTGAAATCTATGGCGTTACATGGATAGACCAGTTTGTTTGTCTATTACTCAGTGGTTGGACATCTGGTTGTTTCTACTTTTCGGCTGTTACGAATAATGCTGCTGTGAGTATTCACACACAACTTTTGGGGTGAATGTATGTTTATCTGTCATGGCTTTTTACTCAAGAGTGGAACTGGTGGATCAAATGGTAACCTTATGCTTAGTATTTTGAGAAAAAGCCAAACTGCTTTCTAAAGTGACTTCACCATCTTAAAATTACACTGTCCATGTACAAGAAGCTGACTTTTCCTTGCCAACACTCACTCCTTGATTTCGCCTTGCCTTGTTTGGTTTGGCAGCCTGGTGCTTGTGAGGGGGTAGCTCATCGTCGTTTCGATGTGCCTTTCTCTAATGAGAAGCTTTTCATCTGCTTCTTCACCATTTATTTGTGTATCTTTTGTGGAGAAATAGCTATGCAAATTCTTTGCTCATTTTTAAATCATTTATTTGTATTTTTATTGTTTAGTTGTGAGAGAGGTTTATATATTCTGAATGTAAGTACCTTATCAGATATGAGCTGCAAACAATCACCCCCATTCTGCAGGTTGTCTTTTCATTCACTTGGTTCTTTTCGAACCACAAGTTTTTAATTTTAATGAAGTCCGACTCTGTGTAACAGCTAAGAAATAATTGCCTAAACCAAGATCACAAAGTTTCACTCCTACGTTTTCTTGTAAGAGGCTATAGTTTCGACTCTAGTAAGAGCTGACCCTATTTATCAGAGTACTGCCTAGGCCTTATTTTGAGCTAACATGGTGGAAGGCAGGAAGTCCAACTTCACTCTTCAGCATGTACACACTAGTTGTCCTAGCACCTTACTGAAGGGATTGGGCCAGTAGGTGGCATGGTGGCTAAGGCAGCTGGATCTCACATGGCCAACTGTGCTGTTGGAATACTGGGCCCAGTAGCTTGAAAAACATACCAGGCATGTGAGTGTGCATGCCCCAAACCCCAAGTGGAGCAGGGAGGAGAAGGACTATGGCATGTGGCATAACCGGCCCCCAGGGAGTGATTTCTCATTTTCCCTTTCTCTGCCTCTTTCCAGTAAAGGCACGTGCCCTACAGCAAGAGAGAGAGAGAGAGAGAGAGAGAGAGAGAGAGAAGAGAAGAGAAGAGAAGAGAAGAGAAGAGAAGAGAAGAGAAGAGAAGAGAAGGAAAGAAGAAAGAGAAAAATGAAAAAGAAAGAAAGGAGGAAAGAAAGAAAAAAAAGAGAGTGAATGAGCAAAAAGAAAGGACTGTTCTTTCCCCAGTGAAGCACATTTATCAAAAATCAGTTGACCGTAATTATAGCAGTTATTTTTAGGTTCTCAGTTCTATGACTTTAAATTTCTATAGATTTCATTCAAATGACTTTTTTGGTAGGAGAAAGGGAATCAAGGGGAAAAAATCTGATGGACACAAAAATAAAAAACTACCCGTTGATGATAATGTGTGTAATAATATCTTTGAATAGACTAGAATACAGGGTATTCATATTGGGAAATTCATTCTGTATGCTGTAAAGTTATACAGTGAATGAATGTAAAAAAGAAGAAGAAGAAGAAGAAAGGAATGAAACAAGAAAGTTTTATTTTTATTAATTCTGTGAGTTAAAAAGTGCCAGAAATGAAGCGAGACAGAGAGAAAGACGCAGTACCCCTGAGAGGGCCTTGATGCCGTGACCCAGTCCCAACTTCAGCCAGCCCCACGTGACGGCGCTCAGATGCCTGGCATTCTCAAGGAGGTCTCTCCGTGTAAAGCTGTCATTTCCTGTGTGGGTCTGCCCCTCAGAGGGCTGTTTGACCTCTGTGCCTTCATCCGGTCCCTGTGCATCTATGCTAGTGCCATACCGCGTCGGTTGCTGGAGCTTTGTTTCCAATGCAAGAAATCTAAGTCCTCCAACTTTGTTCTTTTAGTATTTGGGGCCATGTCAATGATGCGGTGGTAACAGACCGTAGGTTCAGTTCCCCAGCTGACCTGTAGGTGCCTGTGACCCTGGCTGACTGGGAAGGCTGGAGCAAGGGGGGCCTCAAGACCCTGCTAAGGGTGCTGTGTCTCTCTGTCTCTCGGTCTCATGAAAAAAAGGAACTTTTAAAAAAGAGACAGTTTTTACTATTCTGGGTTCCCTGCATATCCATCTGGATTTTAGGATTATCTTGTAAGTTTCTGCAAAAGGAACTTGGTTTTTTTTTGTTTGTTTTTTCTTTGCCAGAGGGCAAGTGTGCTTGCCAGAGACAGATAGGAAGAGAAAGAGGGAAAGTGAGAAGGCATCACCTCACAATTTATTTTCCTCCCTTTCTCGCTCTCTTTTTTAATTTTGGTCTCATGTATTCTCCCACCATGTCTCTAAAGCTATTGGGTCTGGGACTCAAACCATAAAATCAGCCAAGCGGGATCGAGCCACCTTTACCACCTGGCCATGAGTTGCTCTAGAAATCTGGCATGTTGATAGGAATTATTTTAAATCCGTGTGTTAATTTAGAAAGTGTTCTCATCTGAATAATAAACCTTCTGGTCCATAACCATGGATATTTTTTCATTTACTCAAGTCTCCTGTTCTTTTCTTTTCTTTTCATGATGTGTTGTGGTTTCAGTACGCAAGTTTCATACTCCCTTTGTTAAATGCATTCCTGAATACTTTATTCTTTTGAATGCTATTATAATTGGACTTGTTATTTTTAAAAAGCTGTTTCCAGGTTGCTTATTGCCAGTGTAGGGCAGCGCAAGTCATGTTTATATCTTATAACATTAGTGAACTTGTTTACTAGTTGCTTGTTATTTGAACAGCTCACTATTGGGGGAGAGTTGTTCGGGGCTTTCCATTTGCAAGATCATGTTACTACAACTAGAAACTGCTCTACTTCTTCACATTCCGGGTGCTTTTTGTTGTTTTTCTTGCTTGATTACACCCCCTTCAGTTCCCAGTAAAAGTGCCAAGTGGAGTGGTGAGGACGGACACCATTGTTTGTCCCCGATCTCAAGGGGACAGCTTGTTCTCCCCATTAAGTATGTTGCTAGCTGTGAGATTTCCATAGCTGTCTTTTATCAGGATGAGGAAGTTTTCTTTTATTCGTAGTGTCTTGAAAGCTTTTGTCATAAATGTGTCAAATGCTTGTTCTTTATCAGCTGAGATGTCCTGTTGTTTCTGTCCTTTTCTCTATTGATATGGCATGTTACATGGATTGATTTTCAAGGTTTAACCAACCTTGAAATCCCATTGGTCATGATATATAATCCTTTTCCCATCTTGCTGGATCAGGTTTGCCGGTGTTACGCTGAGGATATTTGCACCTGTTTACATCAGGCACTGGTCTGTAGGCCTTTCGTGTGATGTCTCTCTGGGTCTGACTTACTGATGGCAGGTAGTTTCGTCTGTCTTGCAGGCCCGGTGTCCGGGCTCTTATGGACAGTTGTTTTGAACTGTCTTCTCTCCCTTTGTTGGCTATACTTTGTAGGTCTCTTACATGCATGCTCTCTAGGGAGGTGAGAACTGTCCATTTGGAATGACATAGTGTAACAACTCTAGAAACCTTTCTTCCACAGTTGGTTTGTTTCTCTGCTTAGTGAAGTTCCTAAACTCATTTTCTCAAATTTGTACTCTCTGTTGCATGTGGCCACTGAAGCCTCTCCTTGGGCAGTCCAGCTGTCAGATGATAATTGGACATAGATTTCTGAAATGCTTTCATTGAGTCCATCTCCCCACCTTTGCAGAGGGGCCCTAAGCATCTTTTGGGGTGTGTTTCTATACGCTGGCAGGAAGTTTACATCCCTACCTTAGCTTTCACTTCCTGCTTGCACAGAACCTCAACATCAATCAAGCTGAGGAATGAGACCCCTGATAGGTCCTTCCTGGACATGTGCATAGCCCTGTGCGTGGGAGAGTGGGGGCAGCCCCGTGCTGGGCCTGTGCAGGGACACATGGAGCAGCCAGGCAAAGACCGGCCCAGCATCTCAGGCAAAGATAAGGCAATGGACGCTGAGGCCGTAGCGCGGCCTCAGGAGAGCCTCCCAGGGCAGAAGGGAGACCACGTGTGCACGTGTGTGCTGAGCGAGCCCGCTGGCTAGAGCAGTTCGGGAGAGAGCCTCTGCAGCTGTCCCCGGCAGCCATGCGGGTGAGGGCAGGGCAGGCACTGGTCAGAAGGCTGGGAGGGTTGAGGGGACTCTGCAGGGACACGCAGGCACCCTAAGACTGACAGGGGGCGCGTCCAGGCTGGATGGATTCCGTGCTAGTGGCCATGAGCCAAGCACCAAGCATGCCAGCCTTAAAGTCAAGACATTCTGATGAAAAGGTACGAGGACATCGGGAACGCGGGAACGCAGGCTCTGAATGTCAGGTCCCAGCAATGTGATTCTGCACACAGCGGGGCCCTGTGAGTCCCGGAAGCAGGTCAGACGCAGGACACGGAGCGTCAGCCATCCAAGCGGCCATCGTGGGCGTGGCTCTGAGAGTGTCTCCAGCCCTTCTTGTGATCACGCCGTGCCAGTTTATTCGTCCTGCGGCGTTCCCCACATGCCTGCTCCATCCCCCACGTGCCTGCTCTGTCCCCCACGTGCCTGCTCCGTCCCCCACGTGCCTGCTCCATTCCCCACATGCCTGCTCTGTTCCCCACATGCCTGCTCAGTTCCCCACATGCCTACTCTGTGCTCTCCACATGAGCGGTAACAGACACAGGGAGAGAACAGCAGCAGTCCCCACCCTCCTGGAACTGTGGGGACCCTGAGGGGAGAGGAGAGGGTGCGGGATCATGGGTGCTGCTTCGTAGGGTCTTGGGAAGCTCCCCGAGAGACTACTGTGGAGCAGGGCTCTGAGGAAGGGGAGGTGCTGGGGGTCCCGGCAGGCTTCAGGAGCAAGAAGCAGCAGGGAAAGGGGTCACGCAGCAGGTGTTTGCGTGCCTGGAACCTGAGGGAGACCAGTGTGGACGCAGAAGTCTGGGCAGGGCAGGGCAGGGCAGGGCAGGTGTGAGAAGGGCTCCGAGGCTACCAGAGGACCCTGGCTCACTCTGAGTGAGCTGTGGGGCCCAGAAAGGACACGACCCAGCTTATCCAACAGGGCACAGCGGCTGCACTAAGAGCAGGCTTCCGGGCTGGTCCAGGGAGACACGTGTGGCCACGCATCTCCGGGGAGGTCTCTGGACTTGCAGTACAGCTGCAGTCTTAGCCCTGCAGAGGCGGGCAGCCCTCAGGGCCACGCCCTGTGCACGAGGCTTCCTGCCCGCTGGCTTGGGCACCTTGTAGGTTCTGAGAGGCGGAGGCAGCTCCCCGCTTCGGGGTGGTGTCTCGGCCTTCCTCACCGCCAGGCACAACGCCTCCTCCTGCACGCGTGTGTATGGAGGCCAGGGTGTCCAAAGTGATGCGGTTCTCAACTCACTCATTAACTCACGCTTACAGAGCGCCCCTCTGGGGCCACCCCAGAAGGTGCTGGGGTGCAGCTGTCAGCAGATCCCCTTCTCCAGAAACATGGACGTGCAGGCCTCTGCCTTCAGTCCCCAGCTGTGCTGTGTCTAAGGTCTGGGTCGTTCCCTGGTCTCAGCCCCGTAAGACCCACGTAAGGATGGAACCTAGGGCGGGCAGCCCGCTGGCACTTGCTGATGGCTGCCGCGTCTCTGCCTGGACTGGGAGAGAAGAGGCAGATGCCCTGGCACAGGGCACAGCCAACAGCGGGGCGGGGAGGGCACTGGCCAGGCCAGCACGACTCTGCACAGTCCCCTCCACTTGGCCAGATGAGGGCCTGGACCAGAGGCCGCGGTCAGGCAGCCGTGGATCCGACAGCTCGGCCCGGTGGACGCACTGCTACCCGCATGGACGCCAGGCCAGAGGGTGGCTCCTGTGGCACACCCAGCCTGTGGCATTTCTACCAGTGACTGGGACAGGGCAGAACAGGCCAACCTGGCAGCCCCGCAGCCCCGCAGACGGGGCTGACGTGCTGGACGGAAAACTCAGAGGCAGAAAGTCTCCTGAGGCAGCTCAGGCCGTGGGCGGAGCGGACAAGGCGGGCGTTAGCAAGGTTGGAAGCAAAGGCCTCGCTCGCTAGACACTAAACAGCCACGAAGAGGTCAACCTCAGGAAGGGGGTGGTTTGTCCTCTGTGCAGTGTAGACCTGCAGACCTACAGACCCAGCTCTGGGCCTGCAACCCTTACACTGGCTGCCCCACACCTGGGACCCCAGCCTCTTTAGGAGGACCGGCCCAGGAAGGGCTCGATCCGGCCACGTTTGGCATCAAGTCCTGTCAGTGGACACAGGCTGAGAAAGCACCCAGCAGAGTGACAGTGCCTCGTGTGCACGGGGTTGGCACGCAGGGAAGGAGGGCCTCAGGCTGCTGACAGGAGAGTGTCCTTCACCCTCTAGGTGCCTCTCCTGGGGACAGCAGCCCTCCTCCTCCATCACCCACAGGCAGCCGGAGAGCCACTGGATGGGAGCGGCAGACTGGGTGGAATCGTAGCGAGGCTTCTCTGACAAGAGTGGTTAGCCAGAGAGAGCTGCCGCCCTGGGAGGCAAGCACAGCGTGGGTGGTGACAGGCAGAGGCCGAGTGGCCATCTGCTGGGCCCCAGGGGTTCCTCCCTGGCAGATGGAGCCTCAGAGAGTGCCCGCCCAGACCTTCGTTCCACGATGGGGAGGCTGAGGCCTGAGGGGCTGGGAAGGACCCAGAACAGCCCATGAGTTGGCCAAGCGCTGGCTGGACCCCAGGTTCTGCAAAGGCTTTGGAATTCAGCCTTTGAAATGCTTCCCTGGAGGCCAACATGGGGGAAAAGTAAGGGTTGGAAAACGGACCGGAATCTGGGGGAGGGAGCGTTTGGAAGGGATCCAGAGTACCCCTCCCCTCCCTAAGCGGAGATGCAGGGTCAGAACGCGATGTAGACGCTGTCCCCACACTACAATAGTCCTCAAGGTGGTCTGGGGCGTGCCTGGCCACTGGGTTATCTGCAGTAGGTGGGACCTCTGGACAATGGCAGGGCAGAGAGGATCCCCTTCCAGGGCAGAGCATGCCCCCCTGCTGTGCCTGGCATGGAGGCTTAACCCACTGCTGAAGTCTGAGCCAGCTCGGAGCCCTGCGGCTCTCATCAAATCTCACTTGGTGATGGGTCCTCCTCCTCGTGGAGAGGTGGGTGGGCAGAGGAGAGGAGGGCTCCTGCCCTGGCTCTGGGAGAGGACAAGGACAAAGCTCGTGTCCTACTGCAAGCTTGCACAGACAGATGTGCTCTGGAATTGGGGGAGAGCCGAGGGCCCCAGGCACCCTGCTCCCTCAGCATCGCACTGAGCAAGGCTTGGAGTGAGGTCTCACTGGAGCACCCCTTGGCGGGCAGAGCACCAGGCAGGACAGCGGCTGACTGAGGAGCAGTGCCAGCCCCCGCATGTCCATGACCAACTGTGCGGGTGACCTTGGTCCGGCACGGGCATGGACTAAGCTGCGGCCATGAGGCTCCCGAGCAGCACGTCTGCCCCTCAGTGTGGGAGGACGGCTGGGCGGCCCAGAACTGCCCGAGGTGCAGCTGCTGGCGCAGGCTTTGCAGTTCACCAAGGTTAGACTCCTGAGGGTCCTCCAGGACAGAGCCCCCCAAGGCTGTGGTGGGCACAGGGGCACCCCTGCATCGCCAGCCTGGCACTGGGCACTGAGTGGCCTGTCTGGCACGGGTTCTATCTGACCTCGAATGTCTAACTCCCCGCCACATGCGCTTTCATTCAACACATGTCGCAATCATGCAGACCCTTCCCGCCGTGCTCCAGAGTTCGATGACCTTCCACAGGCCTGGGCAGCAGGGCTCATGGCGCCCAGGCAGACGCTGGAGAGTGGTACTGAGGGGCTGGGCGAACCTTGGCCTCAGCACCTGTGCTCCAGACAGCAGAGGGCCACTGCCTCCCAGGAGCAGAAGGTTCCACCGGCACGGCCGAGCCTCTGTGCTGTCCCTGGGAAGGCAGGGTGGCCTTGCTGACCACAGAATGCCTGCGTGGCCGACCCTCCGCCCTGCCTTCCTCACCTGTGTCTGCCTCGAGGGTCCCCAGGGTGGCTGCTCTGGCACATTCGTCAGGAACAGCGGGAGACGGTGTAGAAGCGCACTTAGCCAGAGGGGGCCTTCCCAAGGGGATGCCTGTCATTTCAGGAGCAGACCAGACACGTTCAGGGGAGGGGCCGCGCCTCCCACACTCAGACCTGGGACAGTACAGGCCAGCACTGGGTCAGGGGCCCCTGCCGGGGTTTCCCACCCAGGGCTAGATCAGGACCCTGGAGGACAAACCTTCCTACCGGGAAGTGCCGATCCAATCTGGGCGGGGTGGCCGGGAGGAGTCCTACAGGAGCTGATGGGTGAGTGCATGGCTACGCGGTTCGCTGGTGGGGACCGAAGTGGCTTTGAAACCACATGTAACGCTCAGCCTGGCCCCAGACCTCAAGTTCCTGGCCCCTGACCTCAGGGCTCCTTGGAGGGAGGAGCACAGTGCAGGGCCCTGGGAGGTGGGGCAGTGCTCCGCAGAGACCAGGCAGGGAAGGTGCCCGGGGAGGGAAGGAATCAGGACAGTGACAGAGGGGCCTGGGTGCATCACTGTGACAGTGAGCAGGTCACGTGACATGAGAATGGACAGCTTCAGACCCAGACTGAACTGCCAGAAAATCACACACGGGAAGAGGGAGGGCGAGGAGAGGAGGCCCTGAGCACACCCCGGGCTCGGGCTGCCAGGGAAAGTGGCCAGGCAGGCAGGGCTGCGGGGTGGAATCCTGCCACCCAGCTAGCACCCTCTGGCTGCCAGAGCAGATCTGAAACTGGGGGAGACCGGTGAGCTTTCATCTCTGTGGGCTTTGACGTAAGAGGGAAAGGAGTTTCCAGTTTGGACTTTCATTTCACTCCAGGAAAGCCATAACCCAAAGGGTTGGCAGGGCTCCAGGGGCTCTGAGGAGCCTATTGTCTCAGCGCAGGTCCTGGGCGCGGGGTGGAGGCTCGGCAGCTGGCCGAGCACAGGGCGGTGCACCACCCCTGGCTGAGCAAGGACTCTCAGTTTGGCCCACAGTATTTCTTTAGGGTTTGTTTTGGGGCCCGCTGGGTGAAAGCCAAGCCTGCAGGGTGGGCTCGGCAGACACACCTTGCCTGCAGTTTCTACCGCAGCCTGGTGGAGACGCTGTCCTGTAGGTCTCCCAGGGCCTGCCTAACTGCCCTGCAAGTCTCTGCTCTGCGCTGCCCCGGTGCCCAGACCCACAGCTGCACAGAGGGTCGTGGGCCCTACAGGGACGAAGGAGCGGTGGTAAGACCCCAGCTAGCCCACCGACATGCGCCCAGGACCCACGTACTTGGAGGCCGCTGGGGTTAAGGATGTGGGGCCTTCTATTTTTCCTCATCAGGTTAAACTGAGACCCTGGGGGCCTCCCCACCTCCACGACACCCGTAGCAAGATCCGAGGGAGAGGACTCGGTCTGGGCGAGGGTGAGGGTGAGGCAGGGAGCGGGGAGAGGCCTCCTGGGGGAGCGGCCGGCAGCTCGGAGTAGCAGGGCTCCTGGACACACCCCGGGGGCCAGGAGCCCGGCCCTTGTCTGCCTTGAAATCCCAGCTGCACCTTTCATGGCTTTCGGGAAAGTTCTGTGCATCTCCTCGTTTTCAGAGTGAGGAACAGGGTCGCACATTCCTCGAGAAGCGAGGGCATTGTTGTGTGAGAAGTGCTCTCGGCAGCCCGGTGCGAGAGTGCATGGCAGCCCTGCCAGCAGGTGCTCGGGGTGCTCGCACTTTAAGGAGGTGAGATAAAGACAAGCTGCTCATTTACTTGATTATCAGAACCCGCAGGCAGTGTTCACCTTCACGGGGACTTTTTTCCCAGGTTTATTTATGTATTTTTTAAATTTTTTTATGAAAGAAGTAACAGTTGATTAAAAAATACGCAGAAGCAGCAGAAATTCACACCTTTCCCTATGCATATTCCTGGAAAGAATTATTGCTAAAAAGCAGAGGCGTGTCTTCTTCTGTTCATCTCTCTCTCTCTCTCACACACACACACACACACTGTTTTTAGAGAGATGTTTTTGCTATAGGGCACATGTGCTTGTCAGTGACACACAGAGACAAAAAGAGAAATCACTTCCCGGGGGAGATGGCCATGCGGCAATCCCTTCTCCATTCTCCTCTCAGAATTTTGGGCCTGCACGCACACGCGCCATGTGAATTTCAAGCCTCTGGGTTGAGGACTGGAGCCGCAGTTGACCACGTGGGAATCCAGTGCCGTAACCGCTATGCCACCTGCTGGCCCCCCACGTACTTCTTTAATGAAGCGGTACCAAAATCACACCATCACGACCTTCGGGTTTTCCTCCTGCGGAAGCCAGGCCTGCCCCGCACCTTGGCCACTTTCTTCTCTTTTGGAGCCACGCGGCACTGTCTTCTCCCTTGGCCTCTTCCGTGACCCACTTTCCTTCCCTCGGTTTTGTCCTGTCACAAGTAGCGGTGCCGTGACCACGTGTGTGCACTCGGCAGCGGTGCCATGATCACACATGTGAATTCAGCAGGGTTGCCGTGATCACACATGTGCATTCAGCAGGGGTGCCATGACCACGCATGTGTGCTCAGCAGCAGTGCCGTGATCATGTGTGTGCGCTCAGCAGGGGTGCCATGACCACACATGTGCACTCAGCAGCGGTGCTGTGATCATGCGTGTGTGCTCACATCTGAGCACCTGGTGTTTCCGGAGTGTGGACGTTTCACAGTGGCCCCCACCCTCATGGCCACACTGACCTGTGACGCCCTCTCTAGCCACGCCTTCCCGTGTGTAAGCCCACCCCGTGATGGGAGTGCCCCACTCCCCACACCCTTTTCAATTTTACCACTGGCTTAGTTGAAAATCCTCGAAACCGATTAAAATGCTATTTTGTTATTTAATTCTCCTGGGTCTACTTCTGGGGTTGAATTAGGGAGTTGTTCCCCCAGCTGACCTCACTGGCAAGCATGACGAGCCAGGCAGTCCATGGAGAACGAAGCTGCGGCCCAGGCGGGTTCTAGCAAGAGACACTGGTGTGACTCTGGGCTCAGTACAGCACTTGGCTCCACGGGAGGACTGTGGCTTGTGGGTGGTTTGTGGTTATGTTCATTGGAGGGGCAGAACGCCCTCCTTGACCCCACTTCCTGAAGGTATTCAGTGAAAAGGAAGCAGGTCACACGGCTGATGGGAACAGAATGCTGGGGCTTGAACTCGGGGCCTCTGAGAGCCACAGGTCCGGGGCACATTCTCCAAGGAGCCTTCCCTGACTTCCCAACAGTGACAGCACAGGGGCTGAGCCCTGCTCCCAGCCTCCACACCAGCACCTCTTGCACTTTGGCTTCCCTGGGAAGCACTGGGGTGTGGATGGGCCCAGCACTGCCCATGGGCCTGGAGTGCAGCAAACCCTGTTTGGTCTCATCTTGAAATAATCCCAGGGCCAGAGAGGACTGTGAAGAGCATGCATGATTCCATATAGGGGCACTGACTGCCCAAGGCTCAGACACACCTGGCCTGTAGCCTTAACTTCAACAGCTATCCTGGAGGAAGAAACCAGATCTTTCCTGCATAGCCAGGGCTGGGTCAGGTGTGGCAAGGGGGACAGCTCCTGGCCTGAAGCTGGCCCCTGCAAGGAGAGTCACCAGGCGGCCACATGAGGGGACAGGACATATGCTCTGCTGAGTCCAGGCCTGATGGGAGGACAGGGTGTCTCTGCAGTGGAGCATGACTCGGAGTGGGTCTGCAGTCTCCAAGCCAGCAACAGCCAGCAGAGCAGGGGTGAGAGCCCTCTGGCCATGACCCCTCACGGGACCCTGTATGTTCACACACCGCAGGGCCCTGAGCCACAGGTCTTCCTCACCCCCCTGCTGTGGAGGGGACAAGAGCTCTCCTTCCTTCTGAGCATGTGTAAAAGCTGGCCTGGCATCACACCGAGCGGCAGTCTGGGTGCAGATGGCCCCAAAGACACAGGTGGGCAGAGACGAGTCTATGAAGGTAGGGAGGTCTCCCCGTCCTGTGCCAAACCCCAGCCTCACCATTGCCCACTACTGGTTCGGATCCCGCCCCACTGCACCCAACGGTCAGAGCAGTCCAGACCCGAACACTCCCCCAGCAGGGTAAACATGGAGCTGGCTGCAATGCCGAGCTGTCTCCCAATTGCCTGCTTCTCTCAGCTGCAACCAGCCCCCTTGAACCTCGTGCCCCACTGCAGCCAGCCCCCTGCACCTATGGTCCCGCTACAGCCAGCCCCCTGCACCCGTGGTCCCACTGCAGCCAGCCCCCTGCACCCGTGGTCCTACTGTAACCAGCTCTGCTGCCCCGTTGTCCCAGCTGCGGTCAGTTCTGGATAGAGCCCTGCGGTAACTTCAGAGGCGGCCTTCCTTGCAGGAGGCTGACGGAAGGAGCCTCCGCCAGATCCTCACCTCCCACCAGGCAGTCTGGGCCTGTGCTTAGATCTCTGTTGAGTAGAGGTGCTTGCCTCCATGGAAAGAGGACGAGTGTCCTTGTGCCTAAAGCCTGGCTCGGTCCTGCTTGTAGAAAAGCTGAGCTCAGAGCCCTTTGCTGATTTCTCATGAAAGCGCCTTCCCCCAAATTGCTGCAGTAACCGTGTGTACTCAGGACACGCCTGTGCCCCTCTCCCCACCCCCAGCACGTGCCAGCCACGCATGTGCAAGCCCACTCTGCCCTGCCCTGCCCTGCCTGTTCTTTTCTCTCTCCAGGCCCCTCCTCTCAGCGGTCCACACCTCCGTGTGGGAGATGGTGCGAGGCTTGGGACAGAACGAGTCCTTGAGGACAGAAATCACCGCTGGGCATGGAGACCGTGGAAGGTCTGTGGCTTTGCTCTGAGATGGGCCCCCAGTGACCGTGTAAGGAGGTCTGTGGCTTCACTCTTTTCCAAGGATTCCATTTCCACGGGACAAGTCAGCTTGGCGTGGCTTCAGGCTCCCAGAGCGACTCTGAATTTCTGGGCTCTTCAAGTCTGTTCAAGGCCTGAATGGACCCAGTAGGGTGGTCCCGCGAAGAGGCAGGGCTGCCTGCCTGGACACCATCCCTCCTGGCGGAGACACCCAGGTCCACCTGTGTGGCCGTTCCTCACCCACTTGCCCAGGTCGCGGTCCCTTCCTGTGGCGCGTTCTCCCAGGCCGACCAGGCCTCACATCTAAGGAGACAGCCGTGGTCCTGTGTCAGTGGAAGGACTCCAGGCACATCCGAGTGGCCCCGGTTGCCTCAGAGTGCCCTTTTCTTCTGGTTTGCTGGGTGCCAGATCATTAGCACGTGCCTGGGTCACGCCGCCTGCGTCTCCTGTTATCTGTGACGGGGGTGGGGAGGCTTTTTACACTTACCGGTGTCAGGTCATTTGGCTGACGAAGGTCTCTTGGACTGGTTGTCCCCCTCACGTGCTAGTGAGATGTTCCCCTCTGCCCCCAACACTCAGACGTGCCTTGATGCCTCGACCCTGCAGGTGAAGCACCATGGCGCGTGAACCTGGGCCGAGCCTGGGGTGCTACCCGGCCTCGGCGAGTGGGCCAGGTGCAGCCAGCCTGACCCACCTGCTGTGCCTCATGCCATCCGCTCCTGTGCCTGGTGCAGCGTCCGCTGGGATGGCTTCCAGGACCAGCTAGCTCACGGAGGTCACAGGCGGTGACTTCTCTGATGACGCTCCCTCCTGAGGTCATAAACTGGCCTGCTTCTGTGAAGGGCCATCCGTGATTCAGTGACCCTGAAATAGACTTTGTGCAGGAAAAGCGAAATGAAGTTGGATTCTCCTCCCCTCCTGTTTTTCAATTTTCAGGGGAGCAGCAGTCAATGGCACTTGAGTTTTGAGCGTCCCCATGAGTTACACCAAAGCCCTTCCATCGAATCCAGTCACATTCGTTCGGGTGTTCCCCGTCACCTCCCTCACCTCCCTCAATGCACGTCCTTCCACACAAATACCACAATGGGTGGTGGCCTCAGTTCTGAGTGGAAATCCCAGGCTTGCCTTGGGCTGCTCTGGCCTCGGCACAGAGCTGAGCAGCTCCCCTCTCCCCTCTCCGTGGGAAGCCGCGTCTAGAGAACATGACCTAGGGGTGAGGGTGCTCACTGCCCTGGGCTGCAAGAGCTAGGAAACGGTGGTGCTATGTGTTTGTTTGTTAAAAGAGAAAGAAGGCATTCGTTAGCTCTGACGTTTTCCATTCAGATTTTCGGCCAGTGGGGTTTTCCTTAACCCCTTTGGTGCTGTATGTGTATCTGTTCTCTCTTATGCTAGAAACGTGGACTCCAATGGCATTGCTGTAATTACTGTTTATCGGACAGGTAGTGCGTGTGGTTACAAAGTGACAGTACTGCTCGTAACGCTGAAACTCCCAGTGCCTTCCCACTCATGACAGCTTCTTTCGGTAGGTAAGTTGGGGTACTGAATTTAAAGTCAAATATGTGTGTGTATACATATGTATATATATCTTTTTTTTCCCTGTGGAGGCTACCAACTGGAAACAGAATTTATTTCAGGTTGTTTTCAGTTTTTTTTTTTGCTTTCATTTTCTCTTTGGCTCAATCTGTAAGACTCACTTAAAGATTTATATGGTCTCAAAATGAAGTCTATAAAGTAGGGTGCATTCAGAGCCACCCCCGGCTTCTCTATGCTGCACCCCCTGGAAGTAGCAATTTTAATCCAGTTTCGGTGATGGCTTTGTTTCCTTCTGCTTTTCCGTTTCTCCATGAAAGCACTGCCCAGAATGTTCCTCTGCTCTTCAGGACAGCAGGAGCCCCGGCAGCGGTCCCTGTGGGAGAGGGTGGAGTGGCCGGCTCGTTTCCTGGCGGCCCGTGTGCTGATATGAGAAATACTCTGGGCATGTGTGCGGTGCGCCCCAAGTCCTAACAGCACGGGGGGGGGGGGGGGAAAG
>NW_006203500.1:105855-129830 GCF_000334495.1 Tupaia belangeri chinensis
CTGTGGGATGGGGTGGAGTGGCCGGCTCGTTTCCTGGCGGCCCGTGTGCTGATATGAGAAATACTCTGGGCATGTGTGCGGTGCGCCCCAAGTCCTAACAGCACGGGGGGGGGGAGGAGAAAGGATTATGAAGTGACCATGCCCCACAGGAGGGTGGCTTCTCTCCAGTCTCTCTCTCTGTCTGTCTCTGTCTCTCTCCAGAAAATGCATGCACCCTCTGGTAATGAACACAGGAAAGTAGGTGTGTCTTTGAAATACTTATCTCAGTACCTTGAGAATATGTGTGTGTGTGTGTGTGTGTGTGTGTGTGTGTGTGTGTGTATACACCTATCTAGTTAGCTAGACCCAAAACGTATGTTCTTGTGTGTTATGTCTATTGATATTTACCATATGAGAAATTAATGCTGAAACATGTTTAAAAGTTACTTCTTTGTTAATTTAAAAAGGACAATAAGCCCATTATGTATAAACATAACCTATTTTCAAAGAAAGTGCAAGGCTTTTCAAATTAAAGCAAGTTAGTGAGAATAGTGGCACAATTTTCCGATTCCTAAAAATCTTCTTAGTGTTCAGTTTAATAGAAGATGGATTCTCATAGTCCCTTCTGCACTGGAACTGTTACAATGTGTTATTTTGAGTAAAGTATCCAAAGACAGTTTGGCCTTATATGAATACATATTTGAAAATGGAAGAATATTTTAAAAGACTTCTCAGAAAATTGTAGATTGCTTTGATGCTATATCAAACTTAACAAGTGTAGTTCTTTAAAGGTTAACTACTGTGTGGGTCTGAAACTTCATCAATGATCTTTCACACTTTACTACATTTTTAAGAAATACCAAGCATCGGCCTGTCTTTGAACAGAATTTCTGTACATGCAGGTTTTATTACATTACATATTGATTATTTGAAAATATTAGTTCACTGAATTAACAAACCTTCTCAATATTTACATAGTGCATGGTGATACCAAAAAGTCACATTATCTAATAACACTACATATCTAACCAGAAGTGTTTTACAATTACATAAGTATGTATTCACTTACTTATTCCATGAGAGAATGAGATGTGATCTTCCTCCAGTCTCCCAGACTGCCAGGATCACAGGGACTTCTGGCCATGTCAGGCAAGTGCCCAGATCTGAACCCAGACCTCCCAAATAGCTTCATTCCCATGTAGTGGCACCCAACAGCCCACACCACCAGAACTAGGTTCAGGAAAGTTTAAATATTGAAAAGCTGTTGGGACCAGCAGTTAGTGTAATGGCTATGTCGCTGGACTCCCATGTAGTCAACTGTGGTTTGAGTCCCAGACCCAGTGGCTTAAACTCATGCCAGGTACGTGTGCGTGCATGCCCAAGATCCCAAGAGGAGAATGGAGGAGAAGGGATTGTGGTGTAGCCATCCCTCCTGGGGAATGATTTCTCGCTTTCCGTCTCTGTCTCTCTGGCAAGCACACGTGCCCTGTAGGAAAAAAACTTCTCCAAAAAAAATAAAAAAGAAAGAAAAAGAAAAGCTGTCAACCTCTCAATGGTAGATCTAAGTTCGCTTCATTTCTAAGTTTTGCTTAGTATCTATAATTTTCTCATTGCTCATATACAGTATTGATTGTTTTCCTTGAAGAGAGACCCAGTTTTCTCTTTTTTAAGAAAATATTTGCTATATATCCATGTCTAAATAACCATAATTTGTATTATTATAGACATTCTTTGAAGTTAAAATGTTGTTCTAGAAAAAACATTGGCTAGCTTAGCTTGTAACTCAAACCATCATGTAAGTGCTTTTGTTTGTGACAACCACATTATTTCTAAGAGAGACAGAAACATTTTTTGTGTGTTTTCCATTTTGTAACAAAAGATGTATACTCAAGGCCAAAGTGAAATTAAGTTAAAATTTTTTTTACTGTTTAATCAAGGATGTTCTGAAGTAAAACTGGTGGTTCTCCTGTCTTCTTTCTATCAAAAGTACATTCTGAAAATATGGTTTTAATTCATACCCAGGCATCATAGATTCGCCTGCTTTACTTTTACTTTCACCTCAGTGCAAATGTCAACATAATGGAAAAACAACTCAGTAGTAAGATTAAGAAAAGAGTTCTGGCCTTATGAACACACTGGGATTTCCTCTGGATCTCCGAGATCTGCAGAAGAGCATTTGAGAACCAGCTCTCAAAGGTACGAGGGCATGAATGTTGGCTATGTGACTGGTATTATTCCCGCACCCCTTACCTACCAGGGCTGGAATCCAGAGTGTCATGCTCTCTGGGCCAGCAAGATCCATATTCTCAGGAGCAGGACAGCATTTTCATTGATTCTGCTTTACTTCTCTTAGAAAGCCCAGGTCCCCACCTTTTCTGGTACCCCAGACTAAGAGCTCAGTCTGCGAAGCTGGGACACGTGCCACACCCCTGCACCCAGGGGTCTCTGCAGCACAGCAGTAGCCAGTCGTGCTGACTAAGCCTGACCCCACACTTAGGCTTTTACCCCTACTCCTCTTTCCTGAGCCCCCACCCACAATGACTTCCTAACGTGGGCACAGAAGTGCACCCAAGGGTCATGGTAAGGGTTAGCATGAAGTGAAGCCTTGAAGTACTCACAGTCTCATGAGGAGAAAGCTCATGAACCAACATTCTGGCATAAACCACAGTGAAAACCCACCAGGAGGGACCCTGGATGCTGAGTATGGCACCGAAGTCCCTCACAGCCTGGATGCCAGGTACAGCTGGAGGAAGGAGGGCCACTCAGAACACCCCTGGAATGCAGCCTGGAGGAAGATGGCCTGCTCAGGTGGGGTGGGCACGGCAGAGGGTACTGAATCCCTGCCCATGCCCACCAGATCCCATCTGCTCCTCACTTTCCCCTCACAGGGAATTGCAGGAACCAGCACCCCTGAAATCTCCCAGGACAGACAGTGGGAGGTCATTTCAGGCTGTTTCCTTGCTCTCGGCCTCATTTTCCACAGGTGCCATGTTTGGAGACGCTCCTTCTTCACGTTTCTGGAAGTAGTCACCACGATCCCCGCCAGCTGCCGTAGCCTCCCTCTATGCCAGAGCCGCAAACCAGGGTGCGTGTACGTCAGCTTACTACCCTTCAGAAACTGCAGAGCCATCTCCGGAGAACGGCCAGCCTGCCTGCGCGTCTGGGCAGAGTGGCTTCTTCTGTAAGTTCCCTGGATAATACCTACTGTTGCCAAGGGCTAGCCCCCTTCCTACCTGGGTGTCCCCACGACCCTGGCTGGTCTGTGTGTCCAGCTCCTCTACCCTCCAGCCTTGCCCCCCACTCTCGCCCGCGGGCCTCTGAAGGACATTCCTACTCTGCCTGTCCAACTGAGGAGTAACTGGCATCCAGTGAAGTACACCAACGTCGAGGGCAGAGCCCCACGAGCTTTATGTATCTACCCCGGGGAGCCATGGCTCCGCCCAAATCAGCCTATGGAACGTTCCAGTCCCCTGATGGCTTTCATTCCCATCTGTACCTGCACGACCTCTAAGAGCACGGGGTGGCGCTGGTTTGGACCACCACCAGGGTGAGGCTGCCCTGTGCCGACCTCCTTCCCACATAGCCTCATCCCTGCTGTGCGGCCCTACTGCCTGTGTGCCACAATGTAACACAGGGTCCTGCCGGCAGCACACACGGTGTAGTTAGGCAGAGAACCACTTAGAACATGGTGAGGACACAGGGCCGAGGATCACACAGAATGGGGTAGTGACACTGTCTCAGGCACTGGGACTCAGGGCTGAGAAACAACAGCACACGCTTTGTCAGCAACAGTTCATGTAAAAGGGATGCGAAATGCACTGGGACAGCCACCTCGTGGGAGGGCAGAGTGTGGGTAGGAACGGGGGTCAAAACAAATGGGTTAGAGAGGGGCCTGCGGGGTAGGAACCTGGGGTCCAGCCAGTGCCCTGCACAGCCTTTCCGAGCTCCTCTCTGCCCTCAGATGGAGTCTGAGCCCCTAGAATTCAAGGGTCTTCTAACTGCATCCTAGCACATCCTAAAGTTTCTCTCTAGTCATCGAGGAAATCAAAAACATCATCCACAGCAGCAAATGAAAAAAAAAAAAAAAAACAGCAACAATAACAAAAAATCCTTCCTAGAAATCATCCCAGTGGTCAAATGTCCCCTGTGGTTATATGCCTTTTCCACCACCTGAGAGCTGCACCCTGCCCCTCTGTTCCCACATCCCCCATTCACAGCAGCGCCCTGTGCCCTGCCTGTCTGTTCCCGCATCCCCAGGTTCACAGCAGCGCCCTGCACCCTACCCGCCTGTTCCCGCATCCCCAGGTTCACAGCAGCGCCCTGCACCTGCCTGCCTGGTTCCCACATCCCCATGTTCACAGCAGTGCCCTGTGCCCTGCCCGCCTGTTCCCGCGTCCCCAAGTTCACAGCAGCGCCCTGCGCCCTGCCCCTCTGTTCCCGCATCCCCAGGTTCACAGCAGCGCCCTGCGCCCTGCCCCTCTGTTCCCACATCCCCAGGTTCACAGCAGCGCCCTGTGCCCTGCCCGCCTTTTCCCGCATCCCCAGGTTCACAGCAGCACCCTGCTGGTGCCGGGCCCTGGGCTGAGGGTTGGGCCATTTTCTGGGGCACGTGGAGATGCTACCATGATGATGAGAGAGGGTGCGGAGTCTGCAGAAGAGCTGGTGCTTCCGCAGGAGTGCCTAGGCTGTGGCTGGAGGGGCTGCAGATGTGAGGCCACCGGTGGTTGCCTCAAAGTCCTTTCCTGGAACTTGGGCTCTTCTCAGTGCGAGGAGGCTTCAAAGAACATACGCTGAGCAGGTGGGGTGGAAGGTGCCCCAGCCTGGCAGCCCTGAGTGGGGCGACTGCAGCTCAGCCAGGCTTCCTGACATCCATCTTGGAGAGGGACCACTGGCATCTCCAGTGTTTGTGACCAGTTTGCATCTGAGTCAGACTGTGAACTTTGGCTCCTTCCTCGGCTGACGGTGTGTTTTCGACTCAGCCTAAGGCTCGAACCTTCCTCCAGTTCAGGCTCCCTCGATCTTCAACTCTGGCCGCTGACAGTTTTCAGAAATGCACAAGTCAGTAAATTGAGATGTGAAACTTTGGTGTCTCCATAAACAGCCAGGGATGGGCCTGCTGCTCTGCCAGGACCTCGGGGCAGGTGCAAAGAGAGGGTGGTGAAAGGTCTGGGTTCGAGGCTAGACCCGGGTTCTCAGGTTCTCCTGGCATGACAGTGCACCTTCTCAGTCCTCGGCTCCCTGCCCTGGACGTGCAGCCCATCACACAGCGTCCTCGCACGGAGATGTGCCTCCGCCCTTTCTGGGCGGCACTGGGACTCGGCTGCTCATGTCCAGCACCGTCCTCCACCGTGTGTCTGCAGAGTCAACAACTCGCGGGAGGCTCATTTGGGATTTGTGCTCACGTGTACTTATCTGATGCATGCTCTTTGAAAAATTGAGATCCATTTGGTTTCAGGCCAAGTAATAACTTAGCGGAAACAGAACGGGCTTTTAACATCACTTGATGTCCAGCGACACAACTTGAACTCAATTAAGTTGGTTCTAGGACACCTTTCCATTTGGGTTTCATAATGGAAAGTGGAGTAAATGAAAAAGCAATCAGTGTAAATATGTAAAATGGACACTCTCATAATCATCAGATCGTCGCTGGGAATTAAAGAGCAGGCACACTGGTCCAGTTTCCTTGCGGCACTCGGCCGGGCTCCCCGGACTGGAACTGGGTGCTAATTAAAGCTGGGCAATAACGGGGCCGGTGGAGTCTGGTTGGCTTGCTAAATCTGCGCAGGAGAGGTGCTGTCCTCACGGCCACAGCTAATTTTCTACCGGAGCTTTCGCAGAGAAACGGCCAGACGCTCTGTGCACGTTAATTTCACTGCCGTGGCAGGTGCGTGGAAATGAATGCACAGCCATGGGGAGAATTAAATGCATTTTTCATTGTCTGTAAACCTTGGAGGAGAAAAGGCGTTAGAGACCTTAATGAGGAAGACGGGAACCTCACAGCCGCTGTTCCTCACGCTCGGTGTGGGCTGGCACGAAGGCTGCAGGCCTTCTGGGTCCAGCTGGGAAGAAGAAGGAAACAAGGGCATCCTCAGTGGTGGTGGGGTACTAAGGTGCCCCTCAAGCCCTCAGCAGTGGGGATCTGTCCAGGCCCCCGCAGGCAGTCTGGGCTGGGCTTCGTGTTCTCTCTGGTCTCCTCACCTTGGACGCTAAGATGCTCGCCACATCGCTGACCAAGGTGCCTACTGTTTTCACTGTGTTTCGATTTGTTCTAAGACAGGACTTCACCATCCTGTGATGGCGCCCATCGTGTCACCGCGGCGAGGTGGATTGGGAACCGAAGCCGTGCTCCCTCTGTGGTCCTCAGTGGAGCACGGCGTCTCAGTGGCACACAGTCATGGCTGAGCCCAGGTGCCTGCTCAAAGCAGGGGGATCCCAGCAGCATAACTAAGTGGGCGCCTTAGGAGAGATTTATAACGGAGGTGCGATGTTAAGCAGAGCCCCGGCAGGAAGTCACGGTAACTAAAGCCAGTTACGAGGCCTCTACTCACCAAAGTGTGGAAGGGTCCGGGGAGCCCAAGGAGGGGAGCTCGCCAGGCCAGCAGCTGGGATCCCAAGGCACAGGGAAGACGCTTTCCAGATACCTGGAGGGAGGAGCTGCCCTCAGATGGGGTGAGCCATGGCTGCGAGCCCACAGGGACCCACACGGGGCCAGTGCCGGGCTTCAGTCTCGACTTCACCCTTCTCTGGCCCCTGTGGTCTTTCTGCACCTCCTGAAGTTGAACCAATGGAGAGCAGAGGGCAGGACTGCCTGGTGAGCAGTGCAGGTCAGACCCTGGGATACCGAGCAGTGGGCAGGGATGCAGAGCACCTGGCATGAGAGGTAGGCCATCCCAGGTAGAGCCACAGCCCCGTCTGCGCTCGGTTCGCCCGAGCTTCTGCACTACCTCACCTTCCTGGAAGGCCTCTGTGTGAGCCTCCTCCACCCTGTGTGTGTTGGCTTGTCTGTGGGGCCTGGGCTCCAGGACAGCTGTGCTGAGTCCTCCGTGTGAGTCCCCAGACCCCGATGTTCTTAAAGGTGGCCTCCCAGGGCTACAGGCTTCTCTACTTGAGCTATGCTTCCCCTCTGAGATTGGGCCTCTCTTCACCCAGGTTCTGGGGCTCCCTGAGGGTGGGGGGGGGAGTGTGTCCTGGGCCTGGCCCAGCTCCACAGCTGCCCACAAGCCCTGATGGCCCCGGGCACCGCTCCCCTCTGTCTCTGCTGCTGTGGGATGTGCTCCCTGGTCTGTCTACACACGGTGTTTTCCCTCCATGCAGGGCGTGGTTGGGCTTAGGGGCTGCCCTGCGAGCTCAGCTCCCCTAGCCATCTCGGAGAAGGCTCTGGTCCATATAAAGTCGTGTTTGTGCTTATAAACAAGTGCGTATTCTAGGTCTGCCTGGCCGTGCCCTTCACAGGATCGGTCGCAGGCTCCGGGGCTGGCAGAGAGCTGTGGGGACTTTGCGGGGACTCTGTGCCCACACTAGCCACCTCGTGACTCCAGGCAGCTGCGTGTTCTGCACCCACTGAGGAAAAGCTTGGCCCCTGGCTGGGCTGACCCCTGCGCTCCCCACACACCTCCCCTCCCCTGCGGAAGGTGAAAGCAACCTGTGTGGGACCCTGGAGGCCACGCATGGCCACGTGTTTCAGCAAAGGCTTGCAGTGCTGCCGGCACCTCCACCATGGTGGCCTCCCAGATTCCTGGCTCTGCGCACCTGTTAGCTGGGGCTCCTTTTCTTCTATGCTTATTTCCTTTCTTTCTTTTCCCTTTTTTTTTTGAATATCACTGAGAACTTTTGCGTTTTTATTGCTATTCAGTGTTTTATGGTCAATTATTCTTCTTGCCAGTCAATTTGCCCCCAGTTGGGCCAGAGTGAGTCCTTGTCGCCTGGGCCTGGCATCCTTCTGACATGTCCCCCCTGGTCCTCGAGCCCTTCCTGGCTCTCCCACACCTGGTGGTGTCCTGGGGTCACCCTCCACTTCCTGTCCTGTCTGGACCGGCCATGTCTCCACAGAACCCTGGCTTTGTGGGGGCCACAACTAGCTGTTTGCTTTTTTAAATTTTTTTTGGAGAGGTTTTCGCTATAGGGCGCGTGCGCTCACCAGACAGACAGAGACATAGAGACAGAAAGCGAGAAATCACCCCCCAGGGGGGATGGTCACGCTGCAATCCCTTCTCCTCCATTCTCCTCCTGGGATCTTGGGCACGCACGCACACGCGCCCGGTGTGAGTTTTAAGCCACCGGGTCTGGGATGCGAACTGCGGTCGACTACGTGGGAGTCCAGCGACATAGCCATTACGCTAACTGCTGATTCCCATTCTTTTTTGTCAGACTTGTAAGTACTGTGAGTTGCTAAGTCCAGCTGGACTCCTCTGGCCTCCCTCAGCACCCCCAGCCCTATATGTGTGTTATTACCCCACGGGGGGCTGGGGCTCCCCAGACACCACCGCCTTCTGGGGCTTCCTATACACACGAGATTTGCTGTCCCTTCACCTCGGCTGCTGGCCACGCAACCCGACTAGCCCGCGTCCTGTTTTCCCAGCTGTTCTGCGTCCACATAAAGCAATGTTAAGGTTTACTCCGTAAACCACATGAATTTACTTAGAAAGGATGTAAAGCGTCGCAGTGGAGAGCGTATTTTAGACACTCCCGTGTTGGTGCCTGGAGGCGGTGCAGGTAAAGCCTGGTGAGGTGCTCCCGCAGGGGAAGGTGCAGGGTCACGCCCAGAGACCTCCCTCCCGGTACGCAGGCGCGGCCTGCCCGCGATCCCTAGCTGGCCGAGGAATGGCTGGTCCCAGCAGCGAGACCTGCGGAGGGTGTGGTCTTCCTCTGAACATAACGGAAGCCCATGCACAGTGTCACGGTGATGCAGACTTCGCCTCTATCCACCCCGCGGGTCTCCATCTTCGCGGCCAGTGCGTTTGATCGCTCAATGTTTTCTCTTTAACAAGCAAACCTATGAGCGTATTCCAGCCCCCGCATCCACGGCCGACTGCTCTGCTTTGGCCTCTTCCTAAGCAGCTCCCGGCCACTGCCCCGCACGCTCCCGCAGGGTGGGGACGCCATGGTTCATGGCCAGGAGCTCCTCTGCCTGGAGCTTGATCACGACTGAGAGGAGCAGCTTCGGCCTCACTGCAGAGTGCGTGCGTGCGTGCGTGCGTGCACACGGGCGTGTGAGTGCCGGGAACCAGAGGTGGATGTGGTCAGCCGCGGTTCCTCTGCTGTGCTCTGGAGCCCTGGCCCCCCCTCAGTGAACACAAGGGCTTGGGGCCAGCCAGGATGGGGAGGTGGCCTGGAAAGCAGGAAGAGTGGGGGTGGGGAGCCAGGCGGTTCTAGGAAGCAAGCCCTCGGTCAGCGGCTCCTTGAGCCCCAAGATATGGCCTGTGACTCTCGTCCCTGTGTCCTCTGCTCCTGTGGCAGGAGAAACGACGTGAGCACCCACCGATCCCGCCAGGAGAAACGACCTGAAGGTCTACACCAAAGATAGTGCCGCATCCGGCCCTACGGAGGACACCACGCCCATTGGGGAGGGGACCCCGTCGGGGAGGGCGCCCCGTCAGGGAGAATGCCCCGTCAGGGAGGGGACCCCATCAGGGAGGGGGCCCCATCAGGGACAGCGCACGATGCACAGCAGAGCCCCAACCTGGCAGGCCCGGCAGCCGACCCTGTGGCCCACTCCTCTCCCAGCTGGGCTGAGTGGGAGGCAGGAGGACAGACCCCCATGCCCCGTGGCCCCTGGCGTTCCTTCTCAACACACTTGCTCATCTGAGCGGCAGTTCCATTGCTTCTGGAAGAGACAGTGTGGGCTCCGGCTCTGTGACCGACACCAGGCCTACACACCAGCATTTACCAGCGGAGAAGAAGGAGATGGTGAAAAGCCCCATTGTCTGGGCCTCAGTTGCCTCATCTGAAAATCGGGGTCATCGCCATGTCCCTGGAAGGCGCCAGTTGGTCACTCAGGACTGGGCCGGGCCACTGCAGGTCGCTACGGAGGGCAGTGTCTTCCTCTCCTTCCCTCTCCTCTCCCACACTGCAGGCTGAGTCGTATCCACAAATGACAGCTTCAAGTCCTGTGGTCCGGGACCATGAACGTGACCTTACTGGAGTGGGACGGGCCCTGCATCCCCCGTGACTGGTGTCCTTACACAAAAAAGAGGGACAGGCCTGGAGGGAAACTGCATGGAAGTCGCAGAGGAGGGGCCGTGTAAAGAGGGAGGCTGCATGGAGAAGCACTCGGACCACGGAGGCCGGGCCAGGCAGGAAGGACCGTCACGTTGGTCGTCCGGATTCCGGGGCTGGGTGGAGCAGTCACGCTGTCTCAGGTCACTGGTTTGCGGTTCTTTGTCATGGGAGCCACAGGAAATCCGTGCCCCCTGACCTACTCGGCTTGGTGAGAGCTGGACACACACGCACATGCATTTTTCTGACGACTTCCAGGCCTGGCACATCCCCAGTGCTTTGTGTTGGCTTCTGTGGACAGCACACTGACCTTCGGACCAGCAGATAGCATAATGGTTATGTCGCTAGTCTCTCACATAGTCAAACATGGTTCAAGTCCTAGACCTGGTGGCTTAAAATTTATGGTAGGCGTGTGTGCATGCTTGCCCAAAATCCCAAGAGGAGAATGGAGAAGGGACTGCGGCACGGCCATCCCCGGGGGCGGGGGGGGGGTGATTTCTCTCTTTCTGTCTCTCTGTCCTATAGCAAAAATCTCTCTCTGAAAAAAAGCAAACACATCAACCTTTAACATCCTCTATAACACGCACACCACAGTAAGAAATTGTCACCCCAAATGGTCCCTCCTTTAGAATGCAGATGACTGGGTAGTGTCACACCCCCTCTCATAGCACGTGGCGGGCACGGTAGGAACAGATAATTCCCGAGCGCCCTCCAACTCCGTCTGCTCCAAGACACACACGGAGAAGCCAGACTGGCGTTCGGTGCTCAGACCCTTGCCTTGCTGGGGACTGTGTGCAGACGCCCCACCCCCCACCCCATTAATGCCGTGAGAGACCCTCCCTGCTGCCCTGTCCCGGGGGGACGTGGGAGTTCACTGCTGTAAACGCAGTTCGAACACTGCAGATGAAGGGCAACCCGCACAGATTGAGCTCATGAGTTACTGTGGGATGAGAACGTTCACCTTTAGCTAATAACTCAATTTGTCTCTGCAGTTTGTTGAAATGACATGTTTTTAATTCCTGCTCTTAAAGCAGGACACCTTAAGCCTCTTCTCGTTCTCTGCCAGGAGGAAGCCCATGCACAGTGCCCAGTCTCTGACCACGGAGGTAGGGGCATTTGGGTGGAAAACAGGCTGTCACAGTGACGTCCCCAGCTACCCAGCACTCCTGCAGGATGGCTTCCAGAGGCCAGGAGGAAGCCAGCAATATCTGCTCTGCACTCTCCAGCAAGCGGACCCCTCGGGAGCACGCTCTTCGCCACGATACCTGTGCAGAGAGCCCAATTTGGAGTAGAGGAATAAAGGGGAAGGTGGAGCGCATCGCAGCACAGGAGCATCGGCTACAGAAACATCAGGGTCCCCTGCCCCCGCCCACACGCCAGCTCTGGATACAGAGGCGGATACAACACAGTCGTCGCCATCAAGGGCCCAGAGTCTGCCTGGAGCAAGAGACGGTCGGACAGAATGTGTCAGCAGGCGGTATGGGCAGGACGTGGAGGTGAGAGAAATAGTAAGGAGAAGAGAGGCTGCCTGTGAGGAGCAAACGAACCGAACAGGCCTCTGCCTGGAGCGCGAGGTCTCCGGGCCCACCGGCATTTAGCTAGGGGGCGTTACATCCAGGGGCACACGTGGCGAAGAGGAAATGAGCCATGGGAACGCAGGCCCAGCAGAGAGAGGCAGGTCCGGCAGCCATGCAGCCTGAGCTTCCAGCTCCATCCCATGTAGAGGCCTAAGAGCCATGCGGTGAGCCTCCTTCCTGCTGGGGCTTGCACTTGGCTGTGTGGGGAGGGGGCCCTGCCCAGGCCTCCCTGAAACATACCCAATGCAAGTGAGTCAGTGGGGGTTCTCCGAGGAAGTGGAACTGACACAACATATGGAGATATGCAGAGGGAGTTATTCCGGGATGAGCTCACATGAGTGTGGAGGCTGGGTGGTCCCACAGCACACCATCTTTGAGCTGGAGAGCCCAGCTGGCCATGACATCCTGCCTGAGTCCAACCCTGGGAACCAGTTGGGATGCTGGTAGGACTCTCAGTCTGAGGCCAAAGGCCTGAGAAACCGGGTGAGGGGACTCATGGATGTCCCAGAGTCCAAAGACCCAAGAACTGGGAGCTCTGATGCGCAAGGACAGGAAAAGGTGGGAGTCTCTGGTCACACTGAGAGCAAATCTGCCCTTCTTCCCGCCTTCATTCTCCCTGAGCTCCAGTGGGGTGGGTGTTCCCTGCTCACACCAGTGGAGAGGCTGTCTCCCCTTGGTCTGCTGACTCAGCGTTGACCTCTCCAGGAAACACCTTCACAAGCACACCCAGGAGTTGTGTTTTCCAGCCCAGTCAAGCTAACACATAAAACTACCTGTAACAAGGTCCAGCTGCCACCACGTTCTAATCCTGCAGCACTTCAGCAGCACTGCCATCATCACCTAAGATCTGGGGCACTTGAATCATGCAAGTGGATTCTCTGGGCAGGAAAGGACAGTGGTTGAATCGTCTGATGAATGGTCATACAATTTTGCTTTAGTCACTGTAAGTCTGATCATGGAGGCCAGTCCTGGCAGACTGTATTCACATAGTTTCATTTGTACATTCGCCACTTAGGATGGACAAGAGAGCACACGCACATTACGGCTTCGTCCCTCTGCCCGCAGCAGGCATCAGTAGTCAATCTTGGCACCCTTTCCTATTGAGTCTTAGTTGTGCTTGAGGTCCTCTAGCCGGGTCTCCAGGTAGCCTTGAGAGATGCAGAGTTACCTTGGGACACAACCCGTCTTAGTCACTCCGCAGGAAAGCTGCATAGTGCTGACAAGGTTGGAGGGTCTGCTGATTCCTTGTCTAGTACCTGGCTCTTGGATGCAATAGAAACATGAAAACATGAGGTTTTGTTCCAGTTTCTTGCTTGAGCACATTCTTTCTTTTCTGTTATCTGTTCCCAACCTACTCACATCCTGTTTCATCTTAAAATGACACTGTAATGTATGTATTTCATTTATATTTAATAATTATACATCTTTACCAAGTACAATACAGCTTTTCAAAGCTTGCATGCAGAGCATGTCAGTCAAAGATATTACCATATACATCGCTCTCAACAGATAACTTTCCATTCTTGTGTCTGTCAAATGTTTTCCTTCTGGCCCCACCCTCCAAACCCCCCCTACTGACCCCCTCATATCTCTTATATCTACATTTGTCACCCCTGCTGTTACATCTTCCAGTGTTCGGTATCTGCCATAAAGGGCAGACATTTAGTACTTACTGAAGGAGACATACCAGACATGTATACATGACTGTCTTTCACAGTCTGTCTTGTTTTGCTTAGCATTAAATCTTCTATATTCATCTACTTTGTATTAAAAGCTAGGATCTCATTGTTTTTTATGGTATATGTGTATATGTGCCACGATTTTTCAATCCATTCAGCAGTTCGTTTGGTTCCTTGTCTTAGCAATTATGAGTAGTGCTGCACTAAACGTGGATGTACAAATGTCTTTCCAACTGAGTGTTTGTGTATCTTCAGGGTAGATACCCAGGAGTAGAAATGCTGGATTATAAGGTAATTCTACTTGCAGGTTTTTGAGGAACCTCTGTATCATTTTCTACAATGGCTATAGTAATTTACATTCCCACCAATGGTGTAGGACAGTTTCTTTTTGACCATGACCTTGCCAGCACTTGTAGTTCTTTACTTTTTTAATCATAACCATTCTGACTAGGATTAAGTGATATCTCATTGTAGTTTTGATCTGCATTTCCCTTATAATAAGAGATGTTGAACCTTTTTTTCCAATGCTTTTTGGCCATTCATGTGTCTTCCTTGGAGAGTTGCCTTTAGAGCTCATTGGTCTATTTTTAAATTGACTTTTTTTTTTTTTGCATGTAAACTACCTGTATTCCCTATATATTCTAACTATCAGTCTTCATCTAAAGCATAGTTTGTAAATATTTTCTTCCATTCTGAAGGTTGTCTTATCACTCTAATTACTGTTTCTTTTGCTGTGCAGAAGCCTTTTAGTCTGATACAATCCTACTTGTCTATTTTTAGGATTATTGCCTGTGCTTTTGCCTACTTCAATGTCTTCAAGAGTTTCTCCTGTTTTCCTCCAGTAGTTTTATAATTTGAGGCATTTTTTTTAAGAGAAATTTCTGCTATAATACATGTGTGCTCACTGGAGAGACAGAGAGATAGAAAGCAAGAAATTACCCCCCCCCAAGGGGGGATGGCCAAGTCACGATCTCTTCTCCTACATTCTCCTCTCAGAATTTTGGGCCTGCACTCACATGTGCCCTGTGTGAGTTTTAAGCCCCCAGGTCCAGGACTCTAACTGTTGTTAACGACATGGGAGTCCAATGACATTATGCCATATGCTGGTCCTTATAGTTTGAGGCTCTGTGTTTAAATATTTTATTCATTTTTGAATTAAATTTTGTTAGTGATGAGAAATAGGGACATAGTTTCATCTTGCTACAGGTGGATATCCACTTCTTCCAGCATTACTGCTAAAGAGGTTTCCTTTCCCCCATTGGATTTTCTTGTGTACTCTGTCAAAAATCAGTTGGCTGTAAGTTTTGGGCTTATCTCTGGGTTGTCTCTTCTGTCGCATTAGTCCATGTGCCTGACCACCATGTTATTTTAATTCTCACAGATTTGTATCATATTTTGGGGTCAGGTAGTGAGATACCTCCTACTTTATTCTTTTCGCACAGTATTGCCTTGGTGATATGAGGCCTTTTGTGATTCCAGACAAATTTTATGATTTTTTTGTTTCTATGGAGAATATCACCAGTTATTTGATCAGAATCACAGTTAACATGTAAATTAACTTGGGTAGAATTTATATTTTGATGATATTAATCCTCCCAATCCAGGAACATGGGATGTCTTCCCACTTTTGTGTATCATGCTCAATTTTTTTTCTTGCTTTTCGTTGTCCTTGTAGAGGTCTTTTATTTCTTCAGTTAGGTTTTGTTCCTTGGTATCTTTTTTCCTTTTTTTTTTTTTTTTTTTTTGTGTGTGTGACTATTATGGGTGGGATTGGTCTTTTTTCTATTCTACTTCTGTCTGTTCATTGTTGGCGGGAATAAAAACATTACAGATTTTTGTATATTGATGTTGTTTCCTGCCACTTTACTGAATTCACATATCACTTCTAGGAGTTTTTTGTTTTGTTTTGTTTTTAGATTCCTTTGAAATTTCTACGTATATAACGATGTCATCTAACTGGAGGTAATTTCTTCTTTTTCTATCTGAATGCCTTCTATTTACTCTCTTGTCCAATTGCATTTGCTAGGACTTCCAGAACTATGTTGAAAAGCAGTGGAGTAAGTGGACAACCTTGTCTTATTCCAGTTTTTAGTGAAAGAGCTTTCAGCTTTTCCTCCTTCAGTCTGATATTAGCTATGGGATTTTTATATATGGCTTTTATTGTGTTGAGAAAAGTCCCTTCGATGCCATTTTTTTCTGAAAGTCTTAATTATGAAGGGATGTTGTATTTTATCAAATGCTTTTTCTGCAACAATTGATATGATCTTTAAAAAATCTTTCCTTCTGTTAATATGATGTATTATATTTATTGTTTTGCATATGTTGAACCATCTTTGCATCCCTGGGATAAAGCCTTCCTAATCATGGTGTCTAAGCTTTTTAATGTGTTGTGGTATACAATTTGCTAGTATCTTCTTGAATACTTTTGCATTATTATTCATCAAGGATATCGATCTGTAGTTTTCTTTTTTTTGTTATGTACTCGTCTGCTTTGGGGATCAAGATGACAGAGGCCTCATAGAATGAGTTTAGGAGGGATGCTTCCTTTTATATCTTTTTAAAATTTAAATTTATTTATTTACATTCATTCACTGTACAACATTACAGTATACAAAATGAGATTTTCCATCCAGAGTACACTGCATATTGGCTCAATCAAGCACATCAACATACATGTTATCATCAACAAATAATTTTCCATTTCTTGTTTCCTGTATGTTTTGCTTTTTTTTTTCACCCATCCTTGATTCCCTCTCTATTACCCTCTGCCATCTCCCACACTGTCTCTGGTATCTATGTTTGCTTTCTATACTGTTTTTCCCCCACATTTTATTGAGTCACTAAAGATCTTAATTAAATGAAATATTTTCATAGCAAGCACAGCTGATATATACATTTCCATGAACACAAGTCCAAATTTAGGCAGAAGCCTCAGTGAGTAGAATGAACATCCTATAAAGTAGCACCTTGTTGGGGCTATATATCTTACTGCAGTCATCGAATAGGTATTTTTAATGTATTTTTTTAATTTCATGAAAAACAGTTTCAGTTTCATTTTTCCTGAAACTTTTCTTTTTTACTTTTAACTTAATTTATATTCATTCCCTAAGCATCGTCACAGCATACAAAATGTGATTTCCCATCCAGAATATACTGCATAGTGGCTTAATCATGCATGTTATTATCAAAAATTTTCCATTTCTAGTTTCTAGTATATTTCCCCTATTTTTATAAAGAGTTTGAGGAGAATTGGGGTTAGCTATTCTTTAAAGTTTTTATAGAATTGAGAAGAGAAGTCATTGGGACCTGGACTTTTCTTTGTTGGGAGACTCTTACTGTTTCAATCTCATTGATTGCTATTGGTCTGCTCAGGCTATTTCTTCCTGGTTCAATCTGGTAGCTTACATGTGCCAGAAATTTGTCCATCTCATCCATTTTCTTGTCTGTTGGTGCTCAGTCACTCACAGTATTCGCTCAAGATCTTCAATATTTCTGTTAAATCTGTTATAATATTGCCTGCTTTCTTGCTGATTTTATTTATTTGGTTCCTTTCTCTGTTCTTATTGGTTATTCTAGCTAACAGTGTGTCAATATTGTTTATCTTTTCAAAGAACCACCTTTGGGTTTTGTTCATTTTCTGGGTAGTTCTTTTATCCTCTATTTCATTTATTGCTGCTCTAATCCTTTTTTTAAAAAATTAGTATTATTTTAAAGATTTTTGTCATAGGGTGCTCACAGGTAAAAGACAGAGAAAGACAGAAAGAGGGAAAGTGAGAAATCGCCCCCCAGGGAAGGTGATCATGCCACAATCCCTTCTCCTTCATTCTCTGGGATTTGGAGCACACACACACACTCAATGGGAGTTTCAAGCTGTGGAGTCTGAGACTATAATCATGGTCAACCATGGAGAAATCCAGCACTTTAACCACCATACCACCTGCTGGTCCCATTGCTCTTACCTTTATTATTTCTTTTCTTCTAGTATTTTTGAGGAGTCTTTGTTGTTGTTGTTGTTTTCCAGTTCCAGATATGTCATTAAGTTCTTTATTTGCCACCCTATCTGGTGAGCACTAATTGCTATGAACTTCCCTCTTCTGACTGCTTTCATTGTGTCCCATAGGTTAGGGAGACTCGTGTGTTCATTATCATTCATTTCAGTGAACCTTCTGATTCCGGTCTTAAATTCTTCAGGAGTTGTGAGTCATTCAAGAGTAGATTGCTAGCTTCCATGTCGGTATGTTTTCGAGGGTTCTTTCCGTACTTGACTTCAAGTTTAATTCCATTGTGGTCAGAAACGATGCTTGATATACTTGCTATACTTCTGAATGTGTAAAGGCTTGTTTGTGCCCTATCATATGGTGGATCTTTAAAATGTTCCATATGGAACATTTTTTTTTTTTTATCTTTTTTTTTTTTTTTGGAGAGGTTTTTGCTATAGGGCGCGTGCGCTCGCCAGACAGACAGAGACATAGAGACAGAAAGCGAGAAATCACCCCCCAGGGGGGATGGTCAAACCGCAATCCCTTCTCCTCCATTCTCCTCTAGGGATCTTGGGCACGCACGCACACGTGCCCGGCGTGAGATTTAAGCCACCGGGTCCGAGACGCGAACCGCGGTCGACTACGTGGGAGTCCAGCGACATAGCCATTATGCTAACTGCTGGTTCCCCATAAGGAACATTTCTTATGGATAAGAAAAATGTGTCCTTTGTGGTTGTTGGGTGAAATGTTCCATAGATGACTGTCAAGTCCATTTCATTGACGGTGTCATTAGTCCCTGTGTCCCTTTGTTTATTTTTTGCCTTGTAGATCTGTCCAGAGGAGACAGTGGGGGTGTTGAGATCCCCAGCAATGAACGTGTGGCAGTCTAACCCTTCCTTCAGATCTAGCAGTCTTTCCTTCACATATTTGGGTGCTCCAGTATCGTGCATACATATTTATGTTATATCTTCTTGGGGAATTAGCCCTTTTATACTATATTACTTAGTGTCCTTCTTTGTCTCTTCTCACAGTTTTTTTTTTTTTTTGAGAGGCTTTTGCTATAGGGTGCATGCACTCGCCAGACAGAGAGAGACAGAGAGACAGAAAGTGAGAAATCACCCCCCAGGGGGGATGGTCACGCCGCAATCCCTTCTCCTCCATTCTCTAGGGATCTTGGGCACACACGTACACGCACCCAGCATTAGTTTTAAGCCACCAGGTCCGGGATGCGAACCGCGGTCGACTATGTGGGAGTCCAATGACATAGCCATTACACTAACTGCTGGTTCCCTCTTCTCACAGTTTTTGTCTGGAAGTGTATTTTATCTTTTGTCAGTGTCACTATTTCAATCCTTTTTTTGTTTGTTTTTGTTTCCAATAGCGTAGAAAAATCTTTTTCCAACCCTTCGCATTTTTTTGAAAGGTCACAACACATCTACTAGCATTGTTAAAATCCCAAAACACTAATAATATCCAATTCTAGTAAGGATGAACAGCAACATTCATTGTTAGTTGGAGTGCAAACAAGTACAATCATTTTGGAAGACAGCTTGGCAGCTTTTTACAAAGCTACACACAGCCTTGCCATACAACCCTACAATCAATCACACTCAGGTATTTACCAACTGATCTGAAAACTTATATCCACATGCCACCATGCACCTGAATGTTTCTAACAGTCTATGGATGTATTTATCAACGAGACATGTTTCTTGAAGAAGTATTTAGAGGGCTCGTTTTTTTAAATCCAGTCAGCCAGTCTGTGTGTTCTAGTTAAATAATTTAATCCATTCAATGCTCTGATCAGTATTTACAGACTTATTCCTGCCATTTTGTTCGTCACTTTCTTAGTTGTTTTGTGTTCTCTTATTTTTATTTATCTCTCTTTCATTTTCCTAATATAGTATTTGCTCCAGTATTTCTTAAAGAGCTGGACTAATGTTGGCAAGTTCTTTCTGTCAGTTTTTGTTTATCTGAAAATGATTTTATTTCTTCTTTCAATTTGAAGGATAATCTTGCTGGCTATAGTATTCTTGGTTTTGTTTGTTTTGTTTTTGCTTTTCCATTTATAGATTGAAGACACTGGGCATTAAGGAGAATAGGGTTTTGCACATGACCACATAGAAATAGACTTTGAACCCAGGTCGATCTGCACTAAAGCCCATAGTCTTTATATGACTCTGTGTCACTGCCATTACAGTCATTCGTTTGTTCAACAAATGACGGGTGTCTAATTGCTAATGAAATCCAGTCTGACTCAAGCGTCTATCAAGTTTAAAAAGCAGTGAGTCTTGCTGCATGTATGGTATGTATCTTTATTTATCTCTTTCTTTACCTCTCACTAGATGGCTTCTTCAAAACTGGGACCAATAAGCTTATATTCCTAGTTGTCCTCGGCAGACTTCTAAGTAAATCTTTGGTGGATTGATGGTAGTTGGAAGAACGGGTGGATAAATGAGTAGATTGGTGGGTAGATGAATGGATGAATGAGGGGATGGTTGAGAAGGTGGATTGTCAGATAGAATGGACACATGGGTAGATGGGTGGATAGATGGGCAGGTGGATGAATTGATGGTTGGATGGTCAGATGGAATGGTGGCTGGGTGAGTGGATGGATGAGTTAATGAATTTAGAAGCTAGAAGAACTTAGTGAGCTTTTACTCCAGTTCTCCGGGTGACGTATTTTTCCTGCTAACTTACCTATGTTCCTTTTCGAGCACTCCATGAATGGGGAGCAAATTAGTCCATCAGGAAGCTGCTCCATGGCAGAAAGCTCCAGATGTCAGCAAGCAACGTTTGTAAGACCTGTGTTTGGTGAAGCATCTTGCTGGCAGGAGACAGAGCTCTGTGGACATGTGCTGGGGTTCTGTATGGCTCATGATAGCCCTTGGCCCCCTGGTCTGGGCTGTGAGCACTGCTTAGTAAGGACTCAGTTCTCAGTGTCAAAGGAGAACCTTTAAACTGCCCAGCCACATATCCACTTCTCTGTCAAAAGAGAAGTCCGAAGTTTCAGGTGGGCAGCCTCAGCTTTTTCTCAGTTTATTCTGTAGCAGCTCATTGGTTTGTGGAAGGACTCAAATTCAGGCTCAGATGGACCAGGACCAAGACTTAGGACAATGAAGGTTGACTATAAGGTATTCTTACCTGTCCCTCCTGATCTAGCACACACATGTTCATTAACCTGCCCAGTGTCCAGGGTCTGCTAAGAACTCCTCTTCCTTCTTCTTTTTTGTTTCTTTGTCTATAAGGCACATGCACTTGCTAGAGAGTGACAAACAGAGACAGAGAGAGAGAGGGAAAAAGGGAAAGTGCTCCCCAGGAGGATGGCCACACAACGTCACTTCTCCAGTCTCCTCTCAGGATTTGGGGCGTGCACACACACTTGACTGGCATATTTTTTCAAGCCTCCAGGTCCAGGACTCGAACCACACAGTCAACCACTGGGGAGCCAACCTCCTTAACCTCTGTGTCTGTGACATAGAGGTTATGGCTCCAGACCTTTTCTTTTGCTCAAGACTGGCTGGACTCTCCCCTTTCCCAAGGGTGCTCCCTCACTGTTTCCCTCTTTCCTTCTTCTTGGTGTCCACAGCAAGTAGACTGGGCCAGGGTGGCCTGATTCGGTTAACGAGCTGGCAGGGGCCATGTGCATCTTGAGGTTGGGCGTGTGCTGTGCAATTGCCCGACACTGGACATTTGGCTGTAATGGGGCATACTACGCCATCTGCAGCCAGGGCCTGGGATGAGGAGGCACTCCCAGGACGAGATCCAGAGCACTGGAGCTTCAGGGGTTGCAGCACATTCCTCGGTCTGGAGACTCGTAGAAATCTCCCTCTGCTTTGCAAATAATGAACAGGTGAAAACCACAGTGTAGTCAGAGACGATGGCTCAGCCGAGTCCCGGGCGCCATGTGGGACGGCGAGCACATTTAGGCCTCGCGTGTCCTTAGTCGGATTGGGTGTGCCTCGCCTTGAAAAGTGTGCACACTGCCATGGAGAGGAAAATCTAGCTCCATCATCCTCCAGGCCCTGCCCCTCGCCCCATGTTCATTCACTTCCTGGAAGGGTGGGCACCTGAGTCCTGGCCGCCCTCGTGCTGCAGGGCAAGTTCAGCGGCAGCGGCTCCCTCTTGTCACTCGACAGCAAGGCCAGCAAGGCCGTCTCAGGCTCACCTGCTGGTTGGGCAGGAATCTAATTGCAGACTTGCGTTTGAGGCTGTGTATTTGCTTGTGTGGAAAGTGGGTCGTCTGTGCCCAAGAATCCGCTAGCCACCTTGGGGCCAACCCCCAGGTCTGCCCTCTCCAGACACTGTGAACTCGAGATCTGGAATTTCTGGGCCAAGCATCTCCTGTGTCATCTGGCAGGGCCAGGGCTGCCGGTACTGCACGATCCAACACAGACTCTTAGCTTGGCATTAAGGACATTCGGAACCAGGCCTTGTCCTCCTTTCCAAAGTGTCTCAGCTCCAGCTTTGCTGTCCTCTCCCAGCCAGCGCTCTCAGCCAAGCTGCTGTAGGGAACAGGGCAGCATATTGACACCAATCTGACTGGGGACACAGCCAGACATCTCTGACAAATCTGGGCTGCCAGGGTGATCTGATTAGAAAAGATGGATGGCCCAGCAGAACCCCCCCACACACACCCGGCTCTCTGCTGACCAGCTCTGTACCTCCGTGCTGAGAAGCACAGGTGCAAGGGCCCCACTGCCTGCCTGGCACCACTGGGAGGTGCAGCAGTGACCGACTGGGGTTATTGGCTGGGGTGGTCGGGCCTGGGCCCCAGAGTCAGCTCTCTGTACTCCATCCTGCTCCTCTGAGCGCAGGGAAGGAAGGATTTAGCTTTGCAGAGACCAGCTCATGTGTGGAGCAATCCACACAGCAGGTTCTCAGACAGAGCCCAGCTCAACTACAGAGAGAGACAGCCCACCACGCCGGAGCTTGGCGGCCCCAGACCTTGCTGTCTTGTCCTCTGAGACTCGGTTTTGTCATCTGTGAAATGGGAATCAACGCTCACCCCAGAGAGCGGCATGGCCCCTCGACTAGTCATTAACCTTGGTAGAACACGAGTGGGGAGAGGCGGGCTCAGCACAGGAATGCTGGGGAGAAGACTGGCTAAAGCCCCAGGCCACGCTGGTCACCCTCCACAGCCGAGCCCTCGGGCCTAAGAGCCAAGACATCCAGTTCCAGAGCAGGCAGATAATGGATAAGGGGGACCTTACCTGCCAGAACTGGAAAGCCAGAGTAAACCCACAGAAAAGTCAGTGGGTTTTCAATCATCGTATCAGCGATTTTGAACCATATCAGTGGCAAAATATCTCCATCCATGAAAAAAAACCTTCTCTGGATCTCGATTCTAAACATTCACTCTGTTCGCTGTTGAATTTCAATTACACACACACACACATACAACCACATCTATCAAACATTCACACAGCTATTCCACATGTGTGCCACAGTGCTCTGAAAAAAAACCTTCTCTGGATCTCGATTCTAAACATTCACTCTGTTCGCTGTTGAATTTCAATTACACACACACACACACATACAACCACATCTATCAAACATTCACACGTATATCACACATGTGTGCCACAGTGCTCACATTCAAGGTGCTCCCCACCTGCTACTCTGCTCTCTTCAGCTTGAGCTACGGAACAGAAAGTCCCAGGAATAAGCAGCTCATCGTGCTCCAGGGCAGGGCATCCTGAGTGGCGTGATGCTGTCTCGTGTCGCCAGCTCCATCCCGCCTGGGGTGTCACCCTAGGCCCTCCTGCACTGCCTGCCCACTAGCCACTCGGCACACCCCATCCCGCCCCGGCTCACAGACGACCATCTCGGGATCGCAGGGCTGTGTTCGAGTCACCCTCGTCCTACTTAATGACAGCCCCAGGTGCAGAGCAGCGGCACTGGCAATTTGAAATGCCCAGAGAGGCCGGAGAGTGCTTCCTTTGAGTGAAAAGGTGCAAGTTCTCAACTTCATAAGGAAAGAAAAAATTGTACGCTCGGATTGCTAAGCTTTACAGTCAGACTAAATCTTCCATCTGTGAAATTGTGAAGAAGGAAAAGGAAATTTGTGCTAGTTTTGCTGTCACACCTCAAACTGCAAAAGTTACAGCCACGGTGCATGTTAACTGCTTAGTAGGGATGGAAAGGGCACTGAATTTGTGGGTGTAATCACAAGGAACGCTGAGAGAGAGGGAAGCCTACTCCGAAAGTTGACTGCGCTTCGTTATTGTAATTGTTCATTTGTTGTTAGTTACCCTTGTTCGTCTTTTCCTGCGCCTGATTTATAAGCCCCCCCGCAGGTGTGTGTGTAGGGGAATTGCAGTCAGGTGGGGTTTGGTTTTATATGCATAGTTCCAGGCTTCCACTTGGAGTCTTGGAATCCCTAACAGATAAGGGGAACTCGTGTGTGTGTGTGTGTGTGTGTGTGTATAGATGATAGATAGATAAGCAATAGGCAGGTATTAGATAGGCCATAGATGAGCGATGAAAGGTCGATGTTAGACAGATGACAGGTAAGAGACAGATGGAGAGATGATAGGTAAGAG
>NW_006203500.1:130915-134154 GCF_000334495.1 Tupaia belangeri chinensis
ACACACACACACACATACAACCACATCTATCAAACATTCACATGTATATCACACATGTGTGCCACAGTGCTCACATTCAAGGTGCTCCCCACCTGCTACTCTGCTCTCTTCAGCTTGAGCTACGGAACAGAAAGTCCCAGGAATAAGCAGCTCATCGTGCTCCAGGGCAGGGCATCCTGAGTGGCGTGATGCTGTCTCGTGTCGCCAGCTCCATCCCGCCTGGGGTGTCACCCTAGGCCCTCCTGCACTGCCTGCCCACTAGCCACTCGGCACACCCCATCCCGCCCCGGCTCACAGACGACCATCTCGGGATCGCAGGGCTGTGTTCGAGTCACCCTCGTCCTACTTAATGACAGCCCCAGGTGCAGAGCAGCGGCACTGGCAATTTGAAATGCCCAGAGAGGCCGGAGAGTGCTTCCTTTGAGTGAAAAGGTGCAAGTTCTCAACTTCATAAGGAAAGAAAAAATTGTACGCTCGGATTGCTAAGCTTTACAGTCAGACTAAATCTTCCATCTGTGAAATTGTGAAGAAGGAAAAGGAAATTTGTGCTAGTTTTGCTGTCACACCTCAAACTGCAAAAGTTACAGCCACGGTGCATGTTAACTGCTTAGTAGGGATGGAAAGGGCACTGAATTTGTGGGTGTAATCACAAGGAACGCTGAGAGAGAGGGAAGCCTACTCCGAAAGTTGACTGCGCTTCGTTATTGTAATTGTTCATTTGTTGTTAGTTACCCTTGTTCGTCTTTTCCTGCGCCTGATTTATAAGCCCCCCCGCAGGTGTGTGTGTAGGGGAATTGCAGTCAGGTGGGGTTTGGTTTTATATGCATAGTTCATAGATAGATAAGCAATAGGCAGGTATTAGATAGGCTATAGATGAGCGATGAAAGGTCGATGTTAGACAGATGACAGGTAAGAGACAGATGGAGAGATGACAGGTAAGAGACAGATGGAGAGATGATAGGTAAGAGGGAGATGGAGAGGTGATAGGGAAGAGACAGATAGGGAAGAGACAGATGGAGAGATGATAGGAAAGAGACAGATGGAGAGATGACAGGTAAGAGACAGATGGAGAGATGATAGGGAAGAGACAGATGGAGAGATGACAGGTAAGAGACAGATGGAGAGATGATAGGGAAGAGACAGATGGAGAGATGACAGGTAAGAGACAGATGGAGAGATGATAGGTAGACAGGTGACAGATGATAGGTAAGAGACAGATGGAGAGATGATAGGGAAGAGATAGATGGAGAGATGATAGTGAAGAGACAGATGGAGAGATGATAGGTAGACAGGTGACAGATGATAGGTAAGAGACAGATGGAGAGATAATAGGTAGACAGGTGATAGATGATAGGTAGATGTCAGATAAATGGATACGTAACTTCCGCGATCAATCGTTCATTTCTCGCACCTACTGGACAGTGCCTGGGGGTGAGATTAAACACCATTTCTGGATGTCTCTGACTGAGATTTGCATTTGAATCCTTAGACTCAGCAAATTAGGGGACCCTCCCAGTGTGTGAGGATGTCATCGTTGAGGGCCTGAATAGAAGGCTACAAAAATCAAATGAAAATGGATCACAGATCTAAACCTAAGACCTAAACTGTAAAGGGACTGGTGGACAACACCCAGGAACCTCTGGGAGATGCCGGAGTAGGCAGAGACTTCTTAACTCAGACCCCCAAAGCACAGGTAACAATCCCCAAAATAGACAAGTGGGGTCATGTCAGGCTGAAAAGATTCTGCACAGCACAAGAAATAATAATTAGAGTGAATCAACAATATATTTACAAACTATGCCTCAGAATAGGAGAGGAGCACAAGCAGCTTACTCAAAATAATAATAATAATAATAATAATAATAATTAACCCGTTTAAATGACAACTCTCTAAGGAACACATATAAACAGCTAAAAGGCATATGAAAGAAATGCTTAAGCTACCTTATCATAAGAGAGATGCCAATCAAAACCATAAGGAGGTACCACCTAACCCCAGTCAGGATGGCAAAGATTAAAAAAATGAAGAAGAAGTGCTGGTGAGGCTGTCATGAGAAGGGAACTCTTCCACACTGTTGGTGAAATGTAAATTAGTGCAGCCCCTGTGGAGAACAGCACGGAGGTTCCTCAAAGACCTTCAAATAGAATTACCATATGACCCAGCGATTTTAGTCCTGGGAATCACCCAAAGGACAGGAGAATGCTCAGTCGGAAAAACACTCGCACAGCCAGGTTTACTGCGCCATTATTCACGATCGCTAAGATATGGAACCACTCCCAGTGTCCACAGATGAATGGATGAAAAAGTGTGGCACATATACTCCACAGAATATAGCCATAAAAAGCAACCAGACCCTAGCATTTGCTAGAAAGTAGACAAATATGGGAAATTGATTGTTAAGCGAACCAAGCCAGCCTGAGAAAGACAGGCATTGTATGCCCCCTCAATGTTCACCAAATGTCTGCGCTCTATGGCGGCATCTGAAAGACTGGAGGCTGTAGAGGCATGGGGAGCGCTGTGGGTACCAGAGGCGGTGTGGGCGAGGGCGGGAAATGGGGCAGTGTGGGCGGGGGTGGAAATGGAAAATTACCTGCTGATGATAATATGTATGACAATATCTTTAGACTAATATACAGTGTATTCGGGCTGAGAAAATTCATTTTCTTGTTCAAATAATATACAGTGATTGAATGTAATAATAACAGTAATACTAAAAAGATAGCTTTTAATAAAAAATAAAAAAAAAGAAGGCTGAGGAAGGAGGCCTCCTGTCCTGGACTGGGATCTGCACCTTGGACTCCCTGACTCCCGGGCCTCAGACTCGAACTGGACCTTACACCAGGGCTCTCCTGAGCTGTACCTTGCAGATGGCAGATGATGGGACTCGTCGGCCTCCACGACCATGTGAACCAGTTCCTCATAGTAGATCCTTTTACACACACACACACACACACACACACAGGGTCTTCAAAACTTGTAAAAAAAAATCATGTCATACAAAAACTATGCATAGTTTCAAAAATGCTTACACCAAAATAAATGTGTACTTTAACTCCACTTTTCGGCTAGTTCTAGAAGCTGTCATCCGTGCGTACACGTGGCCTGGTAGGTCTGTGTCTAGACGCACCGAGCAGCCCGCCTCAGATGGCCTACCCCTTCTACCCACTCCCTCGCAAGCGTCCTCGTCTGCATGGACGTTGACCTGTGGGTGCCAGCACAGCCGGACTCCCACATGAGG